>NC_087215.1:925721-1003221 GCF_015104395.2 Macrobrachium nipponense | reverse complement strand
AAGGAAAGGATGTAAGTTCGACAAAAAATGCAAATATATGCACCCTGTAGCCATGATCATAATCAAATAAATAACCAATCAAGTAATAAATCCAAAATAAGAAAGAAACAAATAAAGAGAGAAATCAAGAATATCAGGTAAAAGAGAAAAGCAACCACCAATGAGATATGCAGAGCTGTCAGCAAAAATTTCAATGCATCAGCTCCAAAATTCTACTCAAGGGATAATACTGTATTTATTATGCAAGAGGATATTGCAGAAACGGAGAAAATTGCAGATTCAGACACAAAATGAATAATTATGATGAAGGAAGATCAAATATATGAAAAGTTGGATTTTTTTAATGTCAGAATTTCTGGAAATGAAAAAAAGAACAACATACCAGAATAGAAAGAGACATGGGAAAATCCTTATTACTACCAATATTAAATGAAGGAGAAAACACGCAACCATCATAGTGATGAATGCGCAGGGTTTAGTTACGAGTAACTCAAAAAGAAAAAATAGAGTACTTAGAAGAACTACCCAAATTGAAAAGAAAATAGATATAATGAATTATAAGTGAAACCTGGTATTCCCAAGAGACTGGGAATGATGATCAAATAAAGGGTTCCAAACTTATAGGTCAGATAGAAAAAAATAGGAATCAAGGGGGAACCGCAATATATGGGAAAGACAAAAAACAAGGAAAAATAAATATAGAGAAATATAGTAACTCAGAATGTGAACTAATAGCGGTAGAATTTGAATCTGAAAAATTAATGAACATAGTAATATATAGACCTCCTAATACTAAAGAGTTTGACTTAATAATTGAAAAATTGGATGATATATGTAGATATCACAAGGACTGGACTATTCTCCTATCTGTGACTTCAACTTTCCTTTCGTAGAATGGAAAGAACGAATAGGAGATTGTGGATGTACATATAAAAAAAGAGTAATAGTAGTGCAGAAGATAGAGGCAATTCGAAAAGCTATTAGATATGCTACTAGAATACAACATTCAACAAATAAATCACCTGCCAACAAGAAAGAAAATACTTTAGACCTAGTATTTGTGAACGAGATGAATTATGTTAAAGAAATAATAGTTTATAATGCGAGTATTTCAGACCATAATGTCATAGAATTAACAGTTTCATTCCCCCAAAGCAAGTGAAAACAGAGATAATCAGAAATGAAAAAGTGGGAAGGATATGGAAAATACAACTTCTACAGTAAAAATATAAAATGGTCAGAAATAAATGAAGAATTAAACAAAGATTGGGATACATTTCGTAAGCGATGACTATAGGGTAAATACGGAGATATTATATAAAATATTGGAGAAAATAGTGGATAACTATATACCGAAGAAGAAAAGGAAAATAAACATCATTCATGCATCCAAGAGACAGAAGGATCTTGTTCCAGAAAATCAGAAAGTGGAAAAAAGGTCTTGCAAAAGAAAACAAATGCATGGAAAGTTATAGAACTAAAAGTAAGATAGAAAAATGCAGAACAAAAGATTATACAATCAAAAAGAAAATGAAAAACGGGAATTGGAAGAAAAAACCCTATTAAATATCAAGCAAACCCCCAAACTATTATACTCATATGCGAAGAAGATGAATAAAAGAAGAATAGAAATAGGCCCTCTGAGAATTGAAGGGAGATTACGAATGAAAAAAAGGAAATTTGCAACATACTGGCAGAACGATATAAGAGAGAATTCACCCCTAGAATAGATAATGAAGATAATGATATAGAAGTAAGGGACGAAATAGTGAATATTTAGCTGACATAGAAATTAATGAAGCTATATTGTGCAGGCCATTAATGAATTAAAAAAAATGGAGCTGCTGCAGGCCTGATTGGAATTCCTGCTATTTTGTTTAAAGAAAGTAGTTCATTCTATCGCAAAGCCACTTGCAATATTTATTAAGACAAAGTGTAGATACAGGCAAGATTTATAATGAGCACAAATTAGCATATATCACCCCTACTTTCAAAAGTGGATCAAGACTTAGGCAAGTAATTATAGGCCTGTGAGTCTAACATCACATATTATGAAAGTGTATGAAAGGGTAATGAAGAAAAATATTATGAAACATTTAATAAAAAATATTAAAATTTTGTTTTAATATAGGACAACACGGTTTCGTACCCGGAAAAAGTACACAAACCCAACTGTTAGTCCACCGTGAGAACATATTCAAAAATATGAAAAGCGGAAATGAAACAGATGTGGTTTTATCTAGACTTTGCAAAAGCTTTTGACAAAGTAGACCATAATTATTTAGCAAAGAAAATTGAGACAATATCGTAGATAAAGTAGGAAGATGGTTAAAAGAATTTTTACACAACAGAAAACAGATAGTTATTGCAAACGATGAGAAATCGGATGAAACCAAGGTAATATCCGGTGTGCCACAAGGTACGGTGTTAGCTGCAATACTGTTTGTTATTATGATTGAAGACATAGACAGTAATGTTAAGGATTCGGTAGTGAGTAGTTTCGCTGATGACACAAGAATAAGTAGAGAAATTACTTGTGATGAAGATAGGAACGCTCTACAAAGAGACCTTAACAAAGTATATGATTGGGCAGAGGAAAATGGGATGGTATTTAACTCTGATAAATTTGAATCAATAAATTATGGAGACAGAGAAGGAAAGCTATATGCATATAGGGGACCTAATAATGAGACAATCACAAATAAGGAAGCAGTTAAAGACCTTGGTGTGATGATGAATAGGAACATGTTATGCAATGATCAAATAGCAATTCTGTTGGCAAAATGTAAAGCAAAAATGGGAATGTTGTTACGGCACTTCAAAACAAGAAAAGCTGAACACATGATTATGCTTTACAAAATATGTTCGTAGTCCACTTGAATATTGCAATATGATATGGTACCACACTATCAAAAGGATATTGCACAAATAGAGAGTGTACAAAGTCCTTTACAGCTAGAATAGAAGAAGTTAGGGACCTTGACTACTGGGAAAGACTACAATCATTAAAATTATATAGTCTAGAAAGGAGAAGAGAACGCTACATGATAATTCAGGCATGGAAACAGATAGAAGGAATAACAGAAAATATCATGGAACTAAAAATATCAGAAAGAGCAAGCAGAGGTAGATTAATAGTGCCCAAAACTATACCAGGAAAAATAAGGAAAGCACACAGGACATTAATCCACTACGCACCAGCATCGATAATGCAGCGTCTATTCAATGCGTTTGCCAGCTCATCTGAGGAATATATCAGGAGTGAGCGTAGATGTGTTTAAGAATAAGCTCGACAAATATCTAAACTGCATCCCAGACCATCCAAGATTGGAAGATGCAAAATATACCGAAGATGTACTAGCAACTCTCTGGTAGACATTAGAGGTGCCTCACACTGAGGGACCTGGGGCAACCCGAACGAACTGTAAGGTCTGTAAGGTAAGGTCTCTCTCTCTCTCTCTCTCTCTCTCTCTTCTCTTGAGAGGCACTGTACCCTTACATTATCCTCTCACTCTCCTTAATAACCCGCTCACATTATATCAATTTCTCTCTCTCTCTCTCTCTCTCTCTCTCTCTCTCTCTCTCTCTCTCTCTCTCTCTCTCTCCACAAAGTCTGCGAATAACCCCCCATCCTCCAAGACCGAACTAAAACCCATTAGTTTTCGGTTGAGGGAAGCGAAACCAAGGGAAGCGGAGAGAGAGAGAAGAGAAAAAAAAGAAAAAACAATAAATGATTTGGGTGGATAATTATTGAAACATAATTAATGATAAAGTAAGAAGAGAGATAGAGAGAGAGAGAGAGAGAGAGAGGATGGGGAAGGAAGGGAAGATTCAAATAACGCGAGAGGGAGATAGATATTGCCGAAGATATGCAATAAAGCTACCCAAGATTTTGTGAAGCTGATATTCCGTCAGTCACCGATGAGGCATAACAATATACACTGACTAATAAAACATCCCGTTTTCTTTACTTAGTCACAAATTAATAAAACATCCCGTTTTCTTTACTTAGTCACAAATTTGACGAAAATGTTGACGTTACTTGTTCTTCACGAACTTATCATTTAACGCTATCAAGGCACAAGTTCCTCGTTCGACGAGAGGGTTTTCGCACTCGGCCACCAAGCCGGTGGTCCGAAGTTCGATTCACGGCTCGGATAACGCGGAATCAGAGGGAATTTTATTTCTGGGTGATTTAAAAGCATTCATTTCTCATATCTGTGGGTTTCGGATCCGCAAATAATCTGTACGGAGTCCCGTTTGGCTAGGTGACCAATTGGTTCCTACCCTAGAAAAGCTGTTAATCAGCTCAGTGGTCTGGTAAAACTAAGATATACTAAGGTATGAAAACTCTACGGTTTAAAACGCCATACTTACGATCACCCAACCCGCCTTCTCTTTCTCTTTTTTTTTTTCTTTAAATATGGGAGGGAATTTTACTCATAGATGCAATGGGGGTGGGGGGGTGGGGGTCCGTGGAGGGTGAAGGGCCCCCTCTTGAGGAGGCGTGGCAATAAAACGTTCCAAACCCCTGCTTTAAACTACATTAATGAATTTCAAAGGATACGAGTCGACTATTTACTTATTATTTTTCTAGGCGTTGAGAAGAAGGTAAACCGCAAGTCTCCCAAATACCAATAAACAAGTAACCAACACATCAACAACATCACCACCACCACATCGATACGCAAAATAATTCACGCAAAGCCGAAAAGTTAATTCGAATCGTGATGTTCCATCAGTTAATGTAGTTACCGCGCTACCAAAAAAAAATTAAATAAATAAATAATTTCACCTGAATAAAAAAAAATAAAAAAATACGGGCATTGATGTCCTGATACAATAGTTCATGGTGCATTAAGGGACATTCCCAATGAATCAGAACATGAATTGTAATTCCAAATGGTGCCGCTGGATCCCAAAATCATCGGTTTTGAAACTTTGATATATTCGATTGGAAAAAAAAAAGACCCAAATGTTTATTTTAAGGATTCCATTACGCTGCGCTCGAATTCCGCATTATCCAGTACGATAGATTTTTGGCTGTTTACCGGGAATATATTTACAGTATGTAGGAGATTACTGTAGGTTGTAACCGGGAAGAAACCCGCCATCCCACACGCCATTTATATCATATATTATACATTACATACATACTATATTATAAATAATATATATATAATATATATATATTCTTTATATATAACCTATACCTATATATATTCGTATAGCTTAATGAATAATGAATATTGCCAAGACCAGGAAAAAACAGTTCTTTATTTACGTGCGTTAAAATAAAGGATGTTCTTCCTGGTCCTTGGAAATATTATTCATCATTAAGCTCAAGATTTCCAAGTCAGCCGGCCAATTACTGAGGCCCTATCCATGCATATATATATTATATTAATTATATATATTTATATCTTATATTCTATATCATATATATTTAATCTATATTTATATATTATATATATATCTTATTCTATATATATATATGATATATTAATATATATAATATATATCGATAATTGTGAGTGAATGTGTCCATGGATGATATTCCAAGTTGTGGTTCCTGAGAAAACCCAGCAAAGTGATCACTGACATATTCACTATTATCATTATCAATCAGAAGATAAAAACTATTCGTACGGAACAAGCCCACGAGGAACATTAACTCGAAATTCAAGCTTCCAAAGAAGTTACGTGGCAGAGAGACCAACAAACGTCAAAAACAGCTGAGCGAACCTGAGTAACTTTCCATCTCATGCCATCAGTGGTCGTAGAGCGAATTTACATCCTTAATCCGTACAAGCTTTAAAACATCAATGGCAAAAAGATTATGAAACAGTTTTGAATTTCGAGACGACGAAGGAGACGTTCTAACATCTTCCATGAACCATATATAAGAGAATTTATATAATACTCAGATAGAGACGACCAAATCTTATTTATGATCATTATTATCATTGTTTCGAAGATGAACCACATTCATATGGAACCAAGCCCACTAAAGGAGCCACTGACTTCAAATTTCGGCTTCCAAAGAATATGACGTTCATTTGAAAGAAGTATCAGAGGGTATTAGGAAATACAAGAAGAGATTACTTGGGCAAATGAGAAAGGTAAATAAACAAAAATGATGAAGGAAATAGATATTAATGTAAGTCGGATATCAAAATACAAGAGGACTTGTTTTAAATTACTAATGCATGGCATCTTCGATTGAACTTTGCAGGTTCCAACGGCGAGTTTATATCTCGAAGATTGAAAAACGTTCCCCGGCATCAAAGCCATCCAAAAGCCATCAGAAGATAGTCCATTAAATATTAAAGGTGATTTCGTCTCCAAAAACCAGCGGGAGGTGGAGGGGGAGGAGGAGAAGGAGGAGGAGGAGGAGATCGCCGGTACCGACGCCATTAAATTTTCAAACAACATTCCAGAAACAATTGAGGTCGTCCTGGACTTGACGTTCCGGCAATAAATGGACTCTCCAGATTATAGTCTGAAGATCGTCAAGACAGAATAATCAGAGATGGTGCTGCGGGGTCTTTTAAAATCAGATAGTGTTGTGTGTGTGGGTGTGTGTGTGTTTGTGTGATACTGATCACTATCATTATTATTTTAACATCATCATTACCATTAACCAAGGCAGCTAATCAAAATTTTCAACTCTCGCAGCGCTGACGATACATACACACACACACATATATATACGCATATATATTATATATATATACAGTTTCCATAAAGTAACAACACAATCAGAACCATGTAAGCTTTAAACGATATAATTTCCCGTGAATCTTTAGCGTAACATACTTCACTCACACAGCCACATCACTCAATGAGGTCACGTGTTATTTATGCATGTATTTCTATACCACACATAAATACGTATATATAGCCTCAAACAAACTACTAAGCTTCATCCTTTGTAATACAGGGCACTGAAAGCCCCCTGCGGCCACAAAGGGAATGAGCAGATCACACAAAGTGAACTACCACTCCTTGAAACCCAACTAAAACAATTACCAATATCTTTCCGAGCTTAAACACTAAGTCACAGGAAAAGGACAGGTGTTGAAGTACCTACTCATACATTCACACACAAATGTTGAATGCTGAGAAAAATGACATTTTTATGATAGAATAAAATTTTACATATGCTTACCGAGTAATTACATAGCTAAAAACTGTTGGCTATGTAATTACTTGGTAAGTTACTTATGTAAAACTGTTGGCTATGTAATTACTTGGTAAGTTACTTATGTAAAATGTGTGCACTTATATTATTATTACTTTATTGACTAAATATTATAACAGACTTACAAAGCTAGAGGAAAACATTGTTATTATTTACATGATATAAAATAATCTTGCACAAGACAGACTAACTTTGAATAAATATTCAAGTCCACACAAAAATAAATAGACATAAATCAATAAACAGCCGAACTCAATTCAAAACACAATACCACTCCCAAAATATACGTGAATAAGTATGTCGCGATATATCATATGTCCGTGTGTAAAAAATGTGTAGTACGCATGAGTGCGGACAGATCTGGTAGTCTTGAGAATTGTTGTTGATTATCAATCACGTCCTAAATAACGGAGTCATTCAGCTTCCTAAACCAGATCTTAACAACTCTTTATTGCTGACAGTTTTGCGTTTGTCAAAAATCAACATGAACGAAACCACTGTTAGGTGAAGTTTAAAAGACAGCAAGTAACATAACCCTTATGCGATAATATTTTACCCGATTCCTCCAAGCGAAAACGAAGGGGAAAGAGAAGAGAGAGAGAGAGAGAGAGAGAGAGAGAGAGAGAGAGGAGAGAGAGAGAGTTAGTTTTCTCCCCATTTCATCCATCAGTTTATAAATGAATAAATTGTCGCAATTCTCCCTCTTCATGGTTCGTATATAATATTTTTTTTTCCAACCCATCGATGCATTTATTAGAATATCTCTCTCTCTATCTCCTCTCTCTCTCTCTCCTCTTCCTTCCCGTCTCTCTCTCTCTCTCTCTCTCTCTCTCTCTCGCCCCTTTATTTATCCGTTGAAATCCAAAATGCATGAATACATAAATAAATAAAATAAACTAATTTAAACAAATATATAAATAAAAAACGACTCTACCCTACTTTCCGTGTTGCCCGCCGCACGCCATCGTCTCACGAAAAAGATCGTTTCCCTTAAGCGACCCTTGCCGTCCTCCTGCTCCCCCTCCCTCCCCCCTTAGCCCCACACAGCCAAACCCGTCCCCCTCCCCCACCTCCACCATGGTGGGTCCCAATGGATAACCCGTCGACGGCCACAGGTAATAGATTTCAACTTAATGTAATTTAATCTCCTTTGCCACCGCTTAGTCCCGTCTCTATCCCTCAGCGTCCCGGGGTGGGAGTTGGCACTGAGCATAGGGGGGAGGGCGAGGGTGGGGGGGAGGGCGAGGGGTAGGTGGGGAGGGTGAGGGTGGGGGGGGGGTGGGGGGGGGAAGGGGAGGGGATAACACGAAATCCTATGGCTTTAAAAAACCACTATGTGAAACTGAGGGTACATTTGTCAGGGGAGGCTGAGTGTAGCATCGTACTCGTATTCAAGAGAGAGAGAGAGACAGAGACACACAGAGAGAGAGAGAGAGAGAGAGAGAGAGATAGGGGGGCAGGGGGGAGTGTGGTACGAAATATGTGCGTGTGTTATTGAGTGCAGCTGTGTTATTCTAAAAACTGGGTTGGTGTGATATTACCTATGATATCTATTTTTTAGTATATGTTACATTTTGAGTTTATTGTTAAACTCGCCGAAATAAAAATAAAATCCCCCTCTCTGATATATGCCAGATGCTATGGTAAGGTCTGAAAGGGAGTAAGAGGCCTGGTGTGGACCTCAGGATTATTCAATGACTGCCATATTCACGCTAAGATTTATATAACAGAATATGTGATATCATTTTTGGAAGTCTTTATTTGGCCATAATCCCCCTTATCTAATAATAAATAATAATAATAATAATAATAAATAATAAATAATAATAATAATAATAATAATGATGATGATGATGATGATGAACCAAACAAAAACCTATTTCAGTTTTCTTCTGAAGATGGAAAAAGAAACCTACAAGATTACCGAGTATAACTTGTTTGCTTTTAAGTATTTACAAAGTATTTTACTTAGAACTCTGACCACCTCCACGCCTCTTGAGAAAGGGACACAGATAGGGCCTGAAAGTACTCGAGTTTTAAGTAAAATACTTTGTAAATACTTACCGAAGCAAACAGGTTATGAGATATGCCATTGGAATCGTACCCATAATCATAGGAACACTAGGCTCGATCCCCAAGATCCCTGAAAAGGAATCTAGAAAAACTAGAGGTCTGAAGTAGCTCCAGGACTCATGCAAGAAATTGTTGTGTGTGATCCTAGAAACGGCGCACATAATAAGAGTAAAGCGATGAACTCCTAAAATGGAGACAGGATGCAAACCCTGGAACCCCACACTATAAACTACCACCCAGTTCGAATTGGAGGACTGTGATAGAGCAAAAAAAAAAGAATAATAAATGAAAATAAAAAAAATAAAAATAAAAATAAAATAAATAATAATAATAAATAATAACTAATATACTTAATAATAATAATAATTGAATAATAATAATCAATAATAATACTAATAATAATACTAATAATAATAATTTGTCAGCAAAATCAGATTTAAGAATTTTCATAATCCGAGTATCCCTTCTCTCAGATGATCGTCCCATCTCCTCACAAATCTCGGTATTACAAAAATCAAAATCATCTCTAATCCTTCCCATTCCTTATGTTCACATCCACTTAGACCAAACGCACATGATTGAAAAAAAAAAATATTTATCCTTCACTTCATTCAAAATTTCTGAACGAAACGACAAATGCACAGATTTAAAAAAAAAATGAAAAAAAAATTTAAAAAAAAAACAAAAAAAAAAAAAAAGAGGAAAAGGCTGTGCCATATGTTTTATTTTTTTCATTTTATTGATTTTTATTCCATTTTTTCCCCCAGATATCCCTATCAGAATTCGGATGGAAAATAATTAACGACATCTGTCCCTTACACAGGGATAGATTGCGTGTTAAAAGCTTCGGCGGAAGGCGCATGCGCAGTGCCTACACACGCTATTTTTTGCGCGGATTTTTCGGTTATGAAAAATTTAGCAATACGTATTGTCCTTTTTTTTTTTTCGTTCCTTCCCCAGCAAGCTGTCGATAGTTCATTTCCAAGAGAGAGATGGGTCATTTATCTATTGATTTATACGTAACTCGATCGGCGTTAATCACTTCGACAGCTTCCATGCAGGTTCCGGAAGCATTTGTTTTCTTTGCGCCACCGCTCTACTAGTAAGCGCAAGCGCGTTTGCTGGAGCTCACTAGAGAGAGAGAGAGAGAGAGAGAGAGAGAGAGAGAGAGAAATAACTCCTCCAAGGCGTATTCTGTTCGTCAACTATCCCTCATTCATAATATAAACAAAAGAAAAGACGCCTGCTGGATCCCGCCAAGCTAGCTCTCAATCAAACGCGACCTGAATTTAACCATCTTCCTCTTCTTCCAGTTTTAAATCACACAATTCGCAGACAAGCAATAAACGGGAATAGGCAACGAGCAGTATTCAGTGACCTAAAAAGCTGCGTATCTATCAAATTACGGACTTGCCGCGAAAAACGAAAAAAAGAGAAACAAAATTTTGTTTCAACACAGGCGGCTGCTGGCTATAGTAGATTCACATCAAACGTGCATTTAATGTCTAGGCCCGTCAATTACGACGCTCCTGATTGGCTGTCAATAAGCCAATCACAAGGCTGGAAACTCTCAGTCTCTCTCGAGAGTTCACATAGGCAGGATGTGTGTTCCATCTCTCCTGATGTATACGTCTGAAAGACGTATCCCTCAGGAGAAGAGGAACACACATCCTGCCCATATGAACTCTCGAGAGAGACAGAGTTCCAGCCCTGTGATTGGCTTATCATTAGCCAATCAGGAGCGTCGTAAGGGGCTGACCTAGACATCAAATGCACGGTTGATGTGAATCTACTATAGACACGAATACAAATGGCGGGAGTCAGCGAGTCCTGGGTGCAGGCTATTATCTCCCATCTCATAACTTCTATAAATGTTATTGGCTGATGTAGCATCGAAAAAATCTAAAAAAAAATAAATGGCTATGAGAACCCAGGAAGATAATATTAACGTCACTTGGAGGTCCATCAAACTATACTTTATGACTCCGACTGAGAGGGAGACGGTTCTCCAATCCAAACTGACAGCTTTCCAATTCGCGTGAAATATATCACTCAAAACCATCCGCTTTTTCAGTTCGAAAGTAAATGTTTTTCCCGGACCGTTATGTTGGTTTTTCGTATGGCTAAAACTAGTATTGGAAACATCGAAATTGTTGGTGACGTGACAAAAGAAGCATAAACTATGGCCTAGTAATCTTTGTGACTTCATGGGCGGAAAGGGGAATGAACTGGTCTTCTTAGTTATTAAGGTTCATTTCTAGCGGAAGATTCTGTGTGATTAAAGCAGAATTTGACGGATGTGTTTTCATTCATCTACATAAATACACAGATACTGATGTTTACACGTGAAGTACACAGGGAGCCAATTAAGAATATACGTTCAACAAGTCCAAAGGAAGGGGGGGGGGGACAAAACAAAAAAGCTAGTCTTTTTTAGGGAGATTCTTAAAGCGGAGAATGTGGGGAATCGGGGATAAAGAGTGGAAAAAATTGCGAGGGGAAGGGGCCAAAAAAATAAAAAGCCCCCAAAAACGCTTCTTGGGACCACCTATGAGGCCATTCAGCGTTGAAATGGAAATTGAGGATAGAAAGGTTTGAAAGGTGTAACAGGAGGAAAACCTCTAAGCGGTTGAACTATGAAACAATTGTTAGAGAGGATGGAAAGCCAGATGGAAGAAAGAGAATATGAACGGAGGTACAGAAAAAGGAATGAAAGACGTTGCCGCCAGGGGCCGAAGGGACGCTGCAAAGACCCTTTCGTTAATGCCTACAGTACACCACGTGAGGTGCACTGACGGCACTACCCCTCTCTACGGGGGTTGGCAAGAATGATTACAGTGTTCAATTCATAGTAAAATGTCGATCATCTTATTCAAGATTAGATTATCTTGCCTGGAATGATGTTCCACCTTCCTTTAAAGATTCGTTGTTTAACGATTCAAATGTCACCAAAGAAGCTGCTCCATCGAGGATCACGGCTCAAGATGCGCGTGTAAAGCAATCAAATCATCCGAAAGCGAATATATAAATCCCTCAAATTCATCACAGGAGGTTAATACGAATACAATGAAACCTGTCCGTCCGCCCTATGACCAAAAAAAAAAAAAAAAAAAAAAATTCGACAGTAATATCCAAAAAAAAAATTGAATAAAAACCAAAAACGACCAATCAAAGAGAATATGTCTCGCACGAAAGAAATACCGAAAAAAAAAAAAAACGCCTCCTACCCTCACCCGTTGGAGAGGAAATTATCAATTATAATCTTAATTGGCGTTATTGTCCCTTTGGAAAGTCATTTCTCAGAGATAACAATTCGTCGCCGTTATCTTGTCAAATGAGAGAGAGAGAGATACTGCCATTGAGAGCGACACAAAGGGTGTATCAGCGAACTGTCGGTCCCGCCTAATTTTTCATTTTCACAGGTACGTCGATGCATCGCTGTGACGTCATTCACTGGGGCACAATGGATGTCCACTTTCGGGGGGAGGGTCGAGGGGAGGGGGGGTGGAGAGGGAGAGGGAAGGCCAGCAATCACAACATGGACTCGATTCTCCAGCCGTCTAAAATGACTAATTGGCTAAAAAAAAAAAAAAAAAAAAAAAAAAAAAAAAAAAAAAAATCGCCGCGGGCGGGGGCGGCGCTGGAGGGGGGTGGTTATAGAATTTGTGTATATGGACAGGTGTGTATATGCTGGAACCTCTCGTATGCTTTTAAGTAGCGTCTTGAGAATGTAACGTGAAAGATTAAATGACCTGAACTGTATACAAATAAATAAAAAATTGATAAATACATAAATAGATAAAAAATAAAACTATTATAATTTACTTAAAATTGATAAATAAATCAATGAAACATAAAACTGTCATGATTTACTAAAATAGATCAACAAATAAATGAAAAATAAAACTATCATAACTTACTAAAAATAGATCAATAAATAAAATATTAATAAAACTATCATAACTTACTAAAAATTGAATAAATAAATAAATGAAAAATGAAACTATCATGACTTACTAAAAATAGATCAATAAATAAATGAAAATGAAACAATCATAATTTACTACAAATAGATCAATAAATAAATGAAAAATACAACCACAAACTTACTAAAAATAGATCAATAAATAAATGAAAACTAAACCTATCATAATTTACTAAAAATAAATCAATGAATAAGTGAAAAATAAAACCATCATAATTTACTAAATAACTCGGGAACTTCTCCAATTGTTAAACAGACTGACAATAAGTCATGCTCTTTCACCCTAAAACGGCATCAATAACAACTTGTTATGGCAATTCCAGTTTACAGAGCAGAATCAATCAAGCACACTGATACAGTCAACAACCTTTTCGTGAACAAATATCAGCTCATTCACAACTCTTAGGTTTGTTCTGAGTTTTAAACAACTAGTTTTATAATGGGATGAGGATGCCAGGCTCATGCCTATGTGAGGAAACATGCGACCGGCAGCATTAAAATACAGTAGATTTAGGATTCACTTGACCACTTTACTATAACCATAAAGCTCCTATCAACATAGCCTATTCACATGCCTGCGTCTGAGCTCATCGGCTGTGGAGCCTATTACTTAACGTGGAGTCTGAGTCTGATTGGGTAGACGCTGACCTTCATCGGGCAAGCTTAATGACATTAGGAATATTTATGCAACAAGAAAAAAAAGAAAATGTACGAGAAGAAAGGGAAATCCTACGGCCACCTCGCCCCCCCCCCTCTACAAAAAAAAAGCATGCACCTAGCCTAACTCCTAAAACATTATAAAAAATTAGTTTTTCTATTGGTTCCCCTATGAGACTGAGTACTTGTACGCCTACTTTTATAAAGAATGTATGTCAAATGAGTTCACAGTAAACTTAATAATTAGACTATATTCTTTGATAATCATGTGTAATTACGAATGATGGTTTAAAAGCTTGTATTTTTTCTTCCCATGCATATCCAGTCTATGATAAGGAATGTCTGTTTTCATTTCAGTATATTGCGTGATATAACATTTCTATAAACTATGCAAAATGCTTTTTCTTAAATGCAATTGAAAATTTTTTTAGATCCCATTAATTTTATCGTATCATGAGATATCATTTTTGTAAACTATGTGGTACGTCTATTCTTAAATACAAGTAAAAATAATATCCCCCTCAAACCAATAACATTTCCCCCAGGATTATCCCAAAGGTTCGACGCTCGCCCGAACTTTGATTACGCACAGAATTATATATAATCGTTTCCGAGCAGAAATCAAAGTTCACGGGACTTCTATGAAGTCCCCGGAAGCGTTTGAACCAGCGGCGTCGGTTAACTGCCAGAGATCAGACGGTAATGCCCTGACAGTATGCTAAGAACCGTGCAGTTGCCCCAGAACTGAATACTTGGACGTGTGGTGCAAGCTTATCTTCGTATTGTATTATTTTATATTCGGTATTCTTACACTTTGGTATTTAATGATCAAGAATACAAATGAAAATATTACTTTGATCAAATGGAAAACACTGGCATTTGTTCAGTGTGAAAGCCATGATAGGACATACGCAAAGAAAGCATTAGGAAACCTACGATGTTTTGATGTTCCTTCTGTTAAGATTGTCAACTGACTCGAGCTACAAGAGTTGCAATCATTGCACCAGTGTTGCCGTTCTGTGGTTTTTGTCTGATAACGTGGTCAAATAGCGCTATCTGGCATCTCTCTGTGGCCACACTGACTACGACTACATAATAGTTTCTTTGTCACAAAGAAAAAAAAAACACAAATAACTTTAAATTTGATTTAAGCAACTTTATTAACTGCTCATTGCCTATAATAGATTCATACCAACCGTCCATTTGATGTCTAGGCCAGTCCTTTACAACGCTCATGATTGGCTGTTGATAAGCCAATCACAGGGCTGGGAACTCTCAGTTTCTCGAGAGAGTTCACACAGGCAGGATGTATGTTCCACCGCTCCTGAGGGATACGACTTTCAAAAGTATC
The DNA here is from genome assembly GCF_015104395.2 of Macrobrachium nipponense. Lineage (NCBI taxonomy): Eukaryota > Metazoa > Arthropoda > Malacostraca > Decapoda > Palaemonidae > Macrobrachium > Macrobrachium nipponense. The sequence continues at coordinate 987,951 of NC_087215.1, read as the reverse complement.
CCTCATGAGAGATGAAAAATACATCCTGCCTCTGTGAACTCTCTCAAGAGACTGAGGGTTTCCAGCCCTGTGATTGGCTTATCAACAAACAGCCAATCAGGAGCGTCGTAAGGGACTGGCCTAGACATAAAATGCATTGTTGATGTGAATCTACTATAGTATTAGGTACCCAGCGCTAACCTTGCCCGATTCTCAACTAGACTAGTTGGTAGTTTGCCAGATAGATTGATATTTTATTCTACTGTCCGACCACAGCATATTGTTGAATAAGTAATCGTGAATGACAAATCACGTCACCAGTGACCACATCCAATAATTCCAGTATAATTGTTATAATCATTTTTCAGAAAATGAACCCTATACATATGGGACAAGCCCAACCAAAGGGTCCACTGACTTGATATTCAAGCTTCCACAGAATGTGGGGATCATCAGAAAGTATAGTAGTATAATTACCAGGGCTATTTTGTCTCTTGTAATTGACAAAATTCTGGCTCCCAGTTCTACTCTTGACAAATACAACAGAATAACGGTGCCTCAGTGGCATGGTTGGTATGGAGTTGGCGTCCCACCTCGGTGGTCGCGGGTTCGATTCTCGGCCTTTCCATTGAGGAGCGAGAGATGTGTATTTCTTTCTGGTGATAGAAGTTCACTCTCGACGTGGTTCGGAAGTCACGTAAAGCCGTTGGTCCCGTTGCTGAATAATCACTGGTTCCATGCAACGTAAAAGCACCATACAAAAAAAGAAAAAAAAAACAGAATAACGATAGATGGAAGCTGAGAAAATCAATCTCTACCCAGAACTCAAAGTCCCTCAAAGGAAATTCGCAATTGCATGGCAAAAGGAACAAAGACATGCAGGATGGCATGCCCTGATACACAAAATACGTGCACCATTCTCTTTTAACACCTGGCCAGGTGTGCATTTTCGGGTGACTGGCTTCCACCGATGCATAGGAGAACGAAAACATGTTGCACCTTCCATTTTGCAAAGCGAGAATAAAAATTTTGTGCAACAAGAGTGTGAGGAATACAACTGTTAAAGAAAGAATTAAAAAAAAATAAAGAAAAGCATGCAGGTATGCGAAGAAACGACGGCAATATAATAAAAACCTGAACACGCTGGTAACGAAAGTTATTTTCATAATAACATTCCACAATAAATCTAAATAACATTAAAGAGGGCCTTATTTACAATAGATAAGGTCTAAATAAGAGTTTAATGCCTGTAATGAATTTCAAACGAATCCAGGTAAAAATGTCACAGGGAAAATAAAAGTCACAGAAAAAAATAAAGTCACAATAACCTTTCCTAGGGTTTTAACCCGGTATGAGAAATATGGTGAATTTTTTCCCTGTGACTTTATTACCGCCCACCTTAAATTAATGACTTTTTAGTTTCCTCTAGCCAAAATTGTGATTTTTTTTGGTGTGTGTGTGGCTTTATTACCGGCCACCAACTTAACTTGCCCTGTTGCCTGCTCGACAATTCTCATCTTAATGCTTAACCCATCGAATGATTAATATCTCTCTCTCTCTCTCTCTCTCTCTCTCTCTCTCTCTCTCTCTCCACATATATATACAAGACGTGGCCTCATGCAAATGCATGCAGAGCTCGCTAATCCGCAGGATATCAAGTGGCGCGGTGGTCCTTTAGGGCTGCTGCCGAAATCCTTTCTCAGCGCCGTGAGGCAGAGCGGAGGATTCGCTTTCTTTATGGGCATTTCCTTAAGGCCTTCCTCGTGGGCATCCTGATGCAAGTGGGAGATCGTAAACCCTGGCAGGAATATACATTTCTTGCAGCCGTAGTAGTACTATGTATTTTTTTTTTTATACAAGTTATCGACCGTAGATTGCGAATAATGTATGACGGGGTTCGGTTTATGCTGATTTCTGATTCAGTGAGTGATTTACATTTCACATGCATACATACGTACATACATACATACATACATACACACACACAAACTCCTAATGAAATGATCCTATTATCTTGAGTGAGTAAACAGAGCATAGACCTAGTAATCTAAACCCAAGACAGTTGACAAGATCCAGGAAACTAATACCGTATGTACAACACACACACACAATATATATATATATATATATATATATATATATATATATATATATATATATATATATATATATATATATAGTTTTATGGTCCTGGCTCTTGTCAACTGTCTTGGGATTAGAGTGCTAGGCCTATGCTCTTCCTACTCTCACTTAAGGTAAACAAGATATTTCCTTGAGAGTTAACACGGACCGGATACTGAAAAATCCGAATGATGACATGACTGAGATGATACCAATGGAGTGACGCAATCACCACCGCTCCCTAGGCCACTTGTCTGTTCTAGCTCCGTAAAAAATTAATGGGGCCGAATTTGAAACGGCCTGAAAATCGTTAATAGAGGAAAGTTAGCATCGAGACCCACTTCATTAAGAAAAATACAAATTTATCCAACAGCATGTAAAAAAAAAATATACTTGATCATATAAAAAACATAAATGGCAACTAAGCATTGTATTAGGCCTATACACAACTCCCATGAAATAAGATATCAACAGTTTTTTTTATTCTATGCATGCAACAGGCCAGATACCTACAGGAACAGGTCAAATTTGGCGAAGGAATTCATTACCCTACATACAAATGTGCGAAACATCAATTACGCCAAAGTCGAAAATGATTATTCCACGATAAACGACAAAGGCAAGCCTTCAACTATAACGAAAAATCGTGAATACAAAGTATATACTATGCACCATTAAGAGCAAAGCAAGAGAAGGACATAACCACACGGAGAACACCCAGGAGCCAGGGGGTTAAATCCTTTAAAACCATTGGCAATTGGTAATTTCGGGCCGTTTGATGCCCATGCGTTCAGAGGACCTCTTAATTGAAACTTGGGGAGAGGGTATTGCCCTGGGATCTTGAAGATTTGCCGCCTTAAGCTTCGCTATTCGCTGCAAACAAACTTCGCGAACAGCCGGTGGTAGAGAGAGAGAGAGAGAGAGAGAGAGAGAGATCGTTGACTTGTCTACTGTGTAAGGTGGATGGGCGCAAAAGTTACCGAAGTAATCTCGAGCCAGTGTGTAATTAGTGTCTGCCCTGTAGACCTATATCGTAGGTGTATCTTACATTTAAGTTACATACATATGTAAGCAGTCTACAACTGTACATGTAAACAATTAAAATGGTGATAATACTAATTTCAAATTTTTTTCATAATATTGCAATAATAGGTCTACGAACTCACAAATACTTGAACAACATAACCAGAGAGACGCACATGGTTAAAAATCCCAGAACATAAAACTTGTGCTAATTCACGATCACCAACACGTAAAAGGGTTGAATAAAAATTTAGTTAATAAATGAACATGAAATAGAACAACTGAAAAACAACAAACAGTGAATGAATGAACTCTAACTATAAGTTCCCTTTAAATAACGCAATGCTGCCCACTTAAATTTTGGCGTGAGAACTTGCAAGTAAAAGAAACCACGTCACAACAGGCATACTACAGTCCACTGGAAACCTCACTTATCAAACCAGTCTCAAATACGAGATTCAAAATCTAAAAAACACCAAATATTCTCAGTTTGGTAACTTTGGTATTATAGATTCCAACCTCATCTACAACTGAATGCATAATCGTCTATTAGAAAACGATTCGGCTTAGTGTTCATATACGTAGAAATTGACTACTAGACCCCTCTTCTCTCTCTCTCTCTCTCTCTCTCTCTCCTCTCTCTCTCTCTCTCTCTCTCCTCTCTCAACCCGTTTGCCTAAGTAATCCCATAAAACGATATTCGGCTTCTCGACCTTTTAACGTACAAATCACCTACAACCTTACACCCGTTCTCTCTCTCTCTCTCTCTCTCTCTCTCTCTCTCTCTCTCTCTCTCTCTCTCTCTCTCTCATACCTGCATGTTTTCCTCAAGCCGTATATATTATGTTTACGAAATTCTCATAAAAACCCAGACGAACCAAAGATCGACAGCGCCTGCTATATACTACACATGACGTCCATGAAAACATATTAACACAAAACAAATATACACGACTGTAAATCATAGGTTTCATGAAAATAAATAAAACATTCCTCGCGTGGCAAAATTATTGCTAAATGAAATCCAAACTTGAAAATAAAATGTAAAACAAGGTCATTTGCATTCTGCAAACTACAGAAAATAGTAAACAGCACATGCCCTGGCAGATCTGGGCGAAACGAGAGAGAGAGAGAGAGAGAGAGAGAGAGAGAGAGAGAGAGAGAGAGAGAGAGAGAGAGAGAGAGAGAGAAACTTGCAGTAGTAATAGCAGTAATAAAGATAATTTAATATGACTACACCCGATTTGACGATCCCCTTTGGCACGTTGCTTGCCAGTTTCAGCAACATTGAGATATCCTTAATAAGGAAAATAGAGAAGACTCTATACACAAATACAAAATTAATGGAGCTGATGCAGCAATCCTTTCCAACAAGATTTGTTTAAAATCTTCTTTTATGAGAAGAAACATGATTTCTTCTCATAAAATCGGATATAGAGAATGCGAAACAAAAAGTGACTTAACCATAGTACTAGTCCAACTACCAAGAAACCTTACAAAATTTATCAAGTAATTTTGATACATAAAAATCAACGCATTATTAAGAAAAGATTAACCTCTAATACGAAAAATTAATTCGTTACTACATTAACCGGTCCCCTTCAGAATGAACAGCACTGTACCTACAAATTCCTAAGATCCTCCTTTTTATTTTTAATGGTCTTCTACCCAAACTCTTCTTGAAGTGTTTTCACTTTAATTTTAAAGACGACAATATTTGAATGCAACTTTACACTAATTCTGCCATCAGCCTACGAGATGTCTGAGCTTTCGTCAAATCTTCACTACAAGAAATTGTTTTTACGTTATTTTGGTGATTCATTACATTACCATGTAACTAAAACGATAAAACAGTTTGAATTATTAAAAAATACAATAAAACTGGGTTTGAAGTCACTGTATCAACTATCTGAACGGTCCAGTTTGGGTTAGGTAAGCCAAATAGGCCTAGGCTACAAACAGGTTAGATGTTTACCATTTATGCTACATTTTAGGTTTGAATCAAACGTAACCATTGTTCCCTTTCGCTTTCCTATTACATTTCCCGCAAATTTAACTGATTACATAAAAACTAATCGTAATCGAGCTAAATCACGAAATCGCACGGCATATAGGCTATAGGCCTATATCAACTGCATACCATTATAGACCTACAGAATGTGAATAGTAGGCATAGTAGTACCATATTAAGCTCCATACTAAGAAATATGCTAAAGTTATACAGTTCGAAATAGTCTAAACGTATGAGTTATTCGATTAATAAAAACTATAACAAATAACAAAGAACAACATAGTTGAAAATGAAAATAAATAAAGCTGTTCTGGTTTGTTTACTTATCTTTGTCATGAGGAGCGGCAACAACAGCAGCAGCATCTTGTCCCTCTTCCAGCAGTAATAATCTCCAGGGAATCAGAATCGCTTTAATAATATCTCGATAACGCCGTTATTGACGCAATTACGGGCGCGCAGACGCAAACCACACAAACACTAAATGATAAACAATATCTTGAGCACGAGTCTACGAGACTGTCTCCTTCATTCCTTACACAAACAAGGACCGAAACGACACTGAAGACGAGGAACTATAGTATACCACTATATTAAGTAACATGTTTTGTTTATATTTTCGTTAATCAAACAATAAAGATAAAGATAGAGAGCAAGAAATTCAACCTTTTACCCTGGAGACATTTCTAGTTAACGGTTTAGTGATATATTCATTATAGTTTCATCAGCGAGAAAGAAACAAAGAAAAGAGTCGCTGGTGAAAACCAAACCGGCAGTTACCGCAGAAAGAAAAACCCAACAATTCTCGGTAGTTTTATAAGCTGTAAAAGTATCCGGTTTATTCTTCTTTTTTGGGGTGGGAGGGATAATTGACTCAATTTCATGGAAAATTCGTCTTGTCTCACGATTTGGTCAGCTCATGATGTACGTGATGACGAATAAATTGTGGCTGGTCGTAGCGTCAGGAAGGACATAGTATAGGTCTAGCAACTTCATCTCGGTAGGATTTGTTGATAACTGAACCACGTGAATTTTTATTATGTATATATTTCTGAACACGTACGTTATCAAGGGAAACTATTGGGTTTATTTGGTGACTATTTTAGCCGAAAACGGCAATTTTTTAATATCACAACTCATGGCCTTGCGTTTACCATCTTAAAAGTCTTAATCCATTTTCTATGTTTTTATATAGTACGTTTTCTTTTACATTTTATGATAAACAATACTATTCTCTGAGTTCAGTGCTTACTCGATGTTAAGCTTTTATACACTGATATAAGCCTATATATAAAGGGGTTTACATGCCCAAAACTTGATTTATGTAGTCTTGAAAAACAAAAGGATAAACGGACCTCATATTATTAGCCATTTATTTCTAAAATCTACGTGATTTCAACTTTTCTGACAGTTACGAAATCAAGAGAACTTGAAATACAAAACGTTCACGCAATTGGAACATTAGGTTTTGCTTAAAATACTAAAAGCAACATTTAAAGCCAATAAACATGATTATAAACAAGATTACTAAAAGCAATTCAGTGCGTTTTTAGTTCAGCAAAATTAACTTCAGTTGCAACAGTTGCAAACCATTTTGTAAAAATCTCCGTGTTGAATTATTTTTTTTAATAACCACAACACTAAATATCTTGGCTTATACGAAACTACCATTCACAGTTCTCTATCTCCTCACTTCAGGACCCTAAAAATTAACTGTAACCACTTAACAATTGTACTTGCGTTTAACAACAGCATCAGAATTCCTTTATTTCATCATCAATCTTGCTTTTGCAATACAGAACTGTATTTTTATGGCATTTTGTGCTGAATATCTTTGTCAGCCTTTTATAGATTTCCCCCATTCAACATTGTGCTACAGACTTAAACAAGCATGTGGCTTGTGCACTTTCCATCTCCAGACCTACTACATATTCTCAGCTTCAACACTTAGGCCTCGCCTCGAAAATTAATCTAATCATTCAAGATTATCTTGAGAATAGTTTTTGAAAAGCGGGTTTGTCGACGCAAGCAAATACATGCTCCCCGAGAGAGTGTGCTCTTAATAAATCCTTTAAGATAAAATGGTTGGATCGAGGTAAATATTGGGTAAGTGAAAATAGACAGAGAGGTAGGCCTAGTAATCTGCTGTAATGTGAAAAGAACTGAAGAAGTTACACATACGAAATAGTACTTACGGGTTTAGAGAGCAAATATTTAGGTCAACTTGCACTTTACGAGAGATTCTACTTTAGAACGAAGGAAATTTTGGCGGCAATATTTGCATAATGATAGAGATGGTAATTGTTTCTAAGAAGATACATTAAAATCATTGTAGATCACAAGATAAGAGTCTTTTAGATATATAATGTTAGAACATTACTATTGACAATCCGAGTATATGAAAGTCAGGATGTCAAGCCAAACACTATAATGAGTTACGGAAGTAAAAGGATCTACGGCTAGAAATGCGATTAAACTCCACAGCTTCACTAAGAAGTAATCGAGAGGTTTAACACCAACATTTTTAGCCCTGAGACAACAGCCTTCACTGTTACTTAAAACATCAAAACTTCCTAGTTATGGATTTTGGATTAAATACGATTCTGTGAATCTTATTTATGAGAACTCCAACCAATTAGTTCTAGAAGAAAAGAGGGACAAAGATAAAGGAATAAAACCTAAGAGAGAGTATAGCAGATTCACATAAACTGTGCATCTGATGCCTAGGTCCGTCCCTTACGACGCTCCTGATTGGCCGTTGATAAGCCAATCACAGGGCTGGAGACTCCCAGTCTCTCGAGTGTGTTTACATGGGCAGGATGTATGTTCCACCTCTCTTGAGGGATAAGTTTCTAAAGTACCCCTCAGGAGAGGCGGAACATACATTCTGTGTATGTGAACTCTGAGTGTGTTTCCAGCCCTGTGACTGGGTTATCAACAGTCAATCAGCAGTGTCGTAAAGGACTGGCCTAGACATCACATGCATGGTTGATGTGAATCTACTATGGTACCAAGTACAAGGGCCTAAGGGTAAAACTTGGAGAAAACTCCGCAGTTTTACAAGGATGTGATATGTAGAGGGGTTGAACAGCAAGATTGATTTGAGGAACGGGTAACAAAGGTACGGCTTATGACCTGTCCGTCCACACGGTCAAGCATTGCCCATGAACTTTGTTCGATGTGACGTCGGAAGCATTTAAAGTCAGTGCCTTATCTGCCGTTTCTCTGCTTCCTTCTGACGTCACATAGAACAGAGTTCGTCGAGCAAAGCTCGACCATGTGGACAGGCCTTATAGCTAAAAGAAGTGGGCTCAGCTATGTGCCTAAGCTCAGCCACAAACACCCTCCAGTAATTAGTTTTGGATTTATTTGTTTATAATCAAATTATAGTTATGCAGGTTTCTTGTGGAAAAATAGGCTCTCATGCAATTCATTTATTAAATAAGTTATAGAAATAAATTTAAATACCATATAAATACAAATTATCTAACACCTACTGGGAGTGTATAACATCAGAACAGAAAAATTATAAATAAATAACCTTTCTAACTCAAGACGTCAGGTAACTAAAATATACAATTATCGATATAAAGGAAAGGCATATTCCTATTCTCCTTTTCATCATATATATATATTTATTATTATAGGCTCCTCTTCTCATCTTCCCATCGACAATGCCATCTGCCGGAGTCCGCATGCTAAGATACTTCAGTAGGTGGCACAGTCTACCTCCATCATTAAAAAATAAATATTTTTTTTTTGGCTGACCTCAATTTGGATGATATAAATACTTAATCCAAATAAAAGTCCTGGTTAAGATTAAAGTTTAGCAACGATCTCCAGAAGTTTTATCCACTCTCTTCAATATCAAGTGGAGACGAAGATTCTGCCACGATCACTCGAGGTCGTGCAAGAACTGGCAGCGACTTCCATACAGACAGAAGCCTTTGTTATGGAAGCTGAAGCACTGCTTTGTGCGGTACATGGGGTGTTTTGGATAAGACCTGAGGTCATTCTGGCCGTGGGCATACAAGCAGGCATCCCCGTAACTGCAGTATCCATTGTACTGAAAAGACCGACACAACTCTGTCTTATACTTCGTCATGTCGTGCTGACGAGGGCTCGCCGGGGACGATGGAGAAGAGCGAGCGTCATTCACAGACAGAGGCCCAGCAGAAGACCCATCTGAAGAGCATCTTCGACCAGGTTTGGACCACGGCAAGAGGTGGTTGCTACCTTCTCTCAGACGCAGAGATCGCAGCAAGTCCGCTAAGTGAAGGCTACTCTTCTCAGACCAGTCATTTCCATCTCCTCCTGCAGCACCTGTGGAAACCTCCAATTCATCACTGTCATTTCCACTCTCCCCAGAAAATACATTATCATTTTGGGCTTCGTCATGACAAGTATCAAGGATTTCCATATTTTCGCTGTCCTCAGACTCAAACCTTCGTCCAGTTTTCCTCTTCCTTCGGAATAAATTTTTCATTCTTCGCTTTCCAGTGTTATATTCTTTTACTTTACTGTAGAAACTCTTTTTAGTCTGAAGGATGTCTATCGTAGCACTCCCAGATTGTTCAGAATGAGCACCAGCATTCGCATTTTCAGAGTTTGCAAGCCAGTTATCTGTACCATCACTCCAAACTGTAGCAGAGTACAATGGAGCTTCTCGCAAGATGGTCTGAACAACATCGAGATCTTTTATCTCTTGGCAATTAACTTCAGTAGGGTAATCTGATGGTGCTGCAGAGACCTCGTCAGGTGCTTCACTCTCTGAGCTTAGTTCTTTTATTATTACTTTTTCAATTGGAGAAAGACTCACGGGAGATATATCTGAACTTTCCAGTGGAAATCTTTGACTGCATTCAGAACTATTCCTTGGTTTTATCTGATTTACAACAACAGTAGCACTCAATGGAGAGAAAAAAGATTTGGCTTCTGTTTTAGATGTAAAAGAATCCGAGTTGTTGTTCAGCTGTTCACCCGACTGAAGAGATCGAAGAAGACTGAGGTTCTCCTCCAGTAGGATGGCAGAATTCAAAGCAGTCACCTCATTACACACTGGAAGGGTGCAAGTGAAGAACCTGTTGTCATCATAGACATCATCAGAGCTTATCAAAAAATTTATTTGGCCCTGGAGTGAGTTAGGTGAATACAATAGCTTTTCCACTGTGTCAGGAGGATTCTGAACTGACTGGCATGCTTTGGAAGGTGTAGAGCTTATCAAATGTATCTCAGGAATGGTGTTGCCAGATGTTTCAAGGAACCTCCAAGTAATGTTGGCAGTATGAGGAAATTCTTCACTGGACGGGTGGTAATGCAGTGCTGCCAAGACCTGTCAACATTCAGAGAGAAATACAGTCACCAAGGAAAATTAATGTTGGTTAAACTTCTCTTCTTAAAGTACAACTGCTTCCTGCACTATTGTCAAATGTGCAGTCATTAACTGCCATGTAACTTTAGCTGGCGATTTTATCTTTTTCTTTAAACTGGAAATGAATGAAAAACTAAAATCTCCACAATCAACACCAATGGAATTTCAAGACTAAATCAAAGTCAAATAAGAATAAATCTCTATCTTTAAAGAACTTGGTAACACATGTCCTCAAACTCTGGGAGATATATTATACTCAAGTATGAAGAAAGCAGCGTTTAAAATGCAGGTTACATTCATTATTATATACTGGTTTAATCAGACCACCAATTCATAACTGAACTGTCATATGGATAGTCCAGAAGATGTGTTTCTAAATGAGTGGTGAATCGTGGAACAAAGATAGACATCAAGCAGCCAGAGGGGAAAAGATCAGTGGGATTAAGATTATGATTATTTGCGCTAGGTAAAACACAGTTCAAAAGTAGTACTTAGACTAGATAAGAACGAAGACCATAAATTGTAAACAAGCGTAGCTAGAGGATTACGGATTGCCATCGTAAATGTAACAACATGAAAAGAAAAAAGATTTATCTGTGAAACACTGGTCTAGGCAATAGCATATTCCTGTTCAGCTTTGGTCTTCAAGTACTACAACCTGAACCTCACTCTCCACATTGGTTTTGCTGACTATGAAGTTATAGCTTGTATAGTTCAAAGTTAAGCACTTGAATAAAATTCAACCTCAAAAAACAGACATACAGACATACATACCCAGAGTGCTTAGAAGACATAGCATGGTCATAGTAGGTAAGACAGAATGACAGGTTTTTCCTTATAATCCTTAAACCCTGAATAAATTTCATATAATCTGCCTTAACAGGTCTGGGAAAATATTGGTTACAGGAAAAAATTAAGACTGATAGATTAGAGGACAAGTGTATATGGAATAGTGACTATCGTAGCAATGTCCAAATTCGCAATCAAGCCAAGTGCGCTGCTGCCATGAAGATCTCACCAATCCCAAAAAGACAGCATTATGGCGTAACTTTTAAAGTTTACGTCTGAAATTTCTGCATATGTTCTGCATCAGAGAATGAGAATGCAACGTAAAACATATTTTAACATTGAAGAGTTTGGCCCCAAACCACAAGTCACTAGAGTACAAACTTCCAGATCTACTTTTGGACAGTACAAGGATCAAGAGAACAAATGTCAAATTGCCACACAATAGTACCTCTTTGTTAGCAATAGAACACTTCAAGATGCCTTCTTCAGGATCGTGGATAAAGGAGCATCTGGCTCCATACCGACAGTAACCTGTCTGGTGGTAGGACTGGCAATTGCGCGTCTTGTATTTACCGTGGCGGGAGGCTCCCCTTAACTCCTGAAGACCATGGGCGTAGTTGCACCTACGTGAGACACAAAAGGGGAGGCATAGCAGGTTATAGGAACGAAACTGTACCTGAAATGAATTGTTAAAAGATAACAGTCCAAGGAAATGGCAGTACAGCTGGAGTAGAATTGATGAAGTGAACAGATGGTCATGGAGTGTCTCATACTCTTGTCTGTCATCAACCAAGCTTGTGAGTTATCATTCAGAAAACAATGGAATTTTACTGGAATTAAAAACTTTTAGAAATTTCCGCAAAAAGTGCATTGGTCACTTACGCAAAAAAATACATTACTCTCGTGGAGAACAACAACAAATTGTATTACAAATTCCCATCTTGACCAGTTTCAGCGCCATTTTATTGTTCTGTAATGACAACCACACCTTTAACTAAGAGTATTACTGCACATTCCTTACACTTCTAGTGATCATTTAGTTCTCTTCTGAGCAACTCCTCGAACTAAGATTTCAAAATTCATCGCCACAAAGATTCCTAAGCAATTTAAACATAGCAACTATTATCAACAGCTGAACAGTTACAACCGTGTATTCAGTTAAATGTCAGGAAGGCACTTGAAATTGTTATACAAATCATGGAAAAGACAACTGTACATCCACAACCACAACACACTTACATAGGCTACACGTACAAAAATGTTTCCTCTTTTTCTACAGTTGTCGTTACCCCTCCCCTATGGATGAAATCATAATGCATACTTGAAGGAAAAATATGAGATTGGAAAATATAATAAGACCAATGTACAAGATGATTGGACTAGCATGTAAGAGTCTGAAAAATTTTAAATTTTGGGGATATCATTCCAACTATCCCCGCGCTGAACACGACGTACCCAAGTTAGGAATGGAAGACCCACATGATAGACGAATTATTGAGATTCGTACAGGTTAACAAAGGGCTGAGGATATACGAATAATGAGCATTGGTGCTGCATACGAAATAGTCAGATGAAAAGTGAGAACTAGAGTAGATTTTTTTCGCCGTAGGAGAGGAATCAAGTCACCTGGTTTACTTGTGGTAACAAGAGTCATTCTTAGGAAATGCACAAAGTTCTAAAGAAGAGTGCTTTGATTGTCTTACTGAGGTGATGAATAGTGGGATGAATGCTAATTAGCATTCAAAGTGATTGTGGAATGAAGAGAGAAAAGCAAATATTCATTAAGATTTTTCTTGGATAGAAACATCAAAGTACCCCAGATACTCTTATGCTTCGAGCCTGAGGACTAGATGCCTATAGTGTTTACAACCTTTCACCATATTGAAGGTCAAGTGTTTTTGACCATAGATAAAGGTGAGGCATGTTTTCCCTCTTTTTTTTTTTACTTCTCTCTCTCTTCTCTCTCTCTCTCTCTCTCTCTCTCTCTCTCTCTCTCTCTCTCTCTCTCTCTCTCTCTCTTCTCTCACACACACACACACACACCAAAGTTCAAATCATCAGCAAAACTCGAACGCGAGTGCTGCCTCCCCCATTACCCACCTGACACCATACCTGCAGTTGCCATGAACCTGGAAGGACCGGCACAGCTCAGTCTTGTACTTTTCGGGGTCCAAGGGCACGAAGTCCTCGTCCAGGGGCGTGCAACTGGCAGCGCTCTCCGAGAAGGCGCGATGATTCCCCTTCCTCCTCCTCCTGCTACTCTTGGACGACCTCTTCGGGAAGTCGTCTGCAGTCTTCGCGGACTGCGAGAGGACTTCGAGGACCTCGACCTGGCGCTCGGGCGAGTTCTCATCCTCGAAGGGCCACGCCGTGTCCTGCGCTACCATCCAGTCGGGAGGGTACTGTGTGCGAGTTGGAGCTGCAGGAGGAGGAGGGGGGAGAGCTGGAAGAGACGGGGAAGGAATCGAGATTGGAGATGGCAGCGGAGAAAGCGGCCTGTAGAAGGGCGCGCGAGGTTCCTCTTCGAGGTTCTCCCAGGGGAGGATCATCGGGGGGAAGGATCTTCCCGTAGGTGTGCTACATTGCCTTCCCTGGGGGTGGAAAGTGGATTTGTTTATCATCATCATTTAGCAAGTTGATATGGTGGTATGGCCCTCTTACTGGGGTTCGGCTTTATTAATCAACTTATACACCAATTATTTAACCTATCAAATACCTCATAATAAATCCATAATTTTGAACAATGCCATGAAAATAAGGGTCTAAATTTTAACAATGTCATGAAAATAAGGGCCTAACTTTCCTAAATTTTGAACAGTGCCATTGCCATGAAAACAAGGGCCTAACTTTCCTAAATTTGAACAATGCCATGAAAATAATGGCCTAAATTTCCTAAATTTTGAACAAGGCCATGAAAATAAGGGCCTAACTTTCCTACATTTTAACAATGCCATAAAAATAAGGGCCTAACTTTCCTAAATTTTGAACAATGCCATAAAAAGAGGGCCTAACTTTCCTAAATTTTGAACAATGCCATAAAAATAAGGGCCTAACTTTCCTAAATTTTGAACAGTGCCATGAAATTAAGGGCCTAAATTTCCTATCATATATAAAGCAGGAAAAAAGTTACTAGCTTCAGTTAGCGACTCCCGGGGAACTTAAATACGATGTTATTACCACAAATAACTTTCGAATTATACTGTAAATTAGTCAAGTATCCTTTTGGCAAGTTAAAGTTGATCTACTAAAAAAAGGCAACAGGAATAAGAATGAGTATATAAAACTTACACGGAAGGCCAAGCACTGGGACCTATGAGGTCACCCAAACGCTGAAAATAAAGATGAGGCAATTCTTAGGAGAGGGTGGCAAGGAGGATGGAAGAAGAGAATATGAACGGAGGTACAGTAAGAGAAACGAAAGGGGTTGCAGCTAGGGGCCGAAGGGACGAAACAAAGCACCTTAAGTAATGCCTACAGAGCCCCGCACGAGGTGCACTGACGACACTACCCCCAGAGGGCTACGAAAGCAAAAAAAAAATATTAATTTCAGCTCCTCACCCTGGAAGAACTGGCATTCGGGAAGAGCATCGGTAGGAGGTTGCCATCATCGGACGTATCGGGAGGGGGCGCGTAGGGGGTAGATTTGAGGAGGGGGTGGCGCCCCCTTCGCTTTGCCCCAGCAGCAGCCGGTCGAGAGCCGCCGCCGCCTCGACGAGGGACATACTTCGTCATTAGAAACGAGTAGAACCTCTGGGAGGAAAGAGAAGAAGTCATTATTAGAGTTGTCGCTGATGATAGCTGGAAGGCCTCTTCAGAGAACTGGGACCTATGAGGTCATTCAGCGCTGAAACGGAAACAGACAGTAAAAGGTTTGAAAGGAGCAACAGGAGGAAAACCTTGAAGCAGTTGAAGCACTATGAGATAATTGTTAGGAGAGGGTGGAAAGAAAGATGGAAGAAAGAGAATATGAACGGAGGTGCAGTTAAAGGAATAAGTTTAGAAATTAACAGCTACCTATTTACGCCTATATATATATATATATATATATATATATATATATATATATATATATATATATATATTATTATATATAAATACACACACACACATATATATAATTATATATATATATATATATATATATATCTATATATATATATATATATAATATATATATATATATATATATGTGTGTGTGTGTGTGTGTGTGTGGGAGAGAGAGAGGGGGAGAGAGAGAGGAGAGAGAGAAATTTAATTTTGTGAGGTTAAATAAGAGAATAGCGCTTTACAAGGAGGATCGACTCCTGATGAGAATGAAGAACAGTATATGATTATATATAACAATCATAGCAGAACTATTTTCAGACGCCAGAGGGGAGTATAACTACACCCTCAGGAATACACCCTCTCAGGTTTCCTGTAAATCCTTATGGGCAAAAGCCACCACTGTCGACTAACTACTAGGTACATGATCTGCTACTTAAGATTAACAGAAGCAATATTAAAAAACAGAATAAAATCGAACTTGGTAACTTCTTGCTGGTGCTGGAGAGGTCTCTGAGCGAACCACTGGACTACTGAAAAGTGTGCGTGTTGGAGGGAGGGGGGAGGGGGAGGGGTGGGGGGAGGGGAGGGGGGAGGGGGGGAGGAGGAGAGGGCAGGTGGTTAATTCAACACCTTAGAAAGAAAATGACGGCTGTCTTTATTTGCTCTACCTTACTCTTAGCTCTGGTCATCATGCAAAAAAAAAAAAAAAAAAAAAAATCCAAGCTAGATAGAAATCATTCATTTAATGGAGGTTTCTTCGCCTGTCAATCAAAAGTTCTATATTTTTCTATGTGGTTTGAAATGATGTTGTTCAACATTAGTTACACAGTTTAGAGCATCATATACAATTTCGTCGTCGTCATAATAATAATAAGTAATAATAATAATAATAATAATAATAATAATAATAATAATATAATAATAAATACTAATAATAAACTAATAATAATATAATAATAATAAAATAATAATAATATAATAATAACATCCTTAGTACAAAAAGACAAGAGTAAGGGAAATATAGCCAGTAACTACAGGCCTATCACCTGCCTACCAATAATGTGGAAGTTACTAACAGGTATCATCAGTGAAAGGCTATACAACTACCTAGAGGAGATAAACACCATCCCCCACCAACAGAAAGGCTGCAGAAGGAAGTGTAGGGGCACAAAAGACCAGCTCCTGATAGACAAAATGGTAATGAAGAACAGTAGGAGAAGGAAAACCAACCTAAGCATGGCATGGATAGACTATAAGAAAGCCTTCGACACGATACCACACACATGGCTAATAGAATGCCTGAAAAAAATATGGGGCAGAGAGGAAAACACCATCAGCTTCCTCAAAATTACAATGCGCAACTGGAATACATACTTACAAGCTCTGGAATAAGACTAGCAGAGGTTAATATCAGGAGAGGGATCTTCCAGGGCGACTCCCTGTCCCCACTACTCTTCGTAGTAGCCATGATTCCCATGACAAAAGTACTACAGAAGATGGATGCCGGGTACCAACTCAAGAAAAGAGGCAACAGAATCAACCATCTGATGTTCATGGACGACATCAAGCTGTATGGTAAGAGCATCAAGGAAATAGATACCCTAATCCAGACTGTAAGGATTGTATCTGGAGACATCAGGATGGAGTTTGGAATAGAAAAATGCGCCTTAGTCAACATACAAAAGGGCAAAGTAACGAGAACTGAAGGGATAAAGCTACCAGAGGGGAGCAACATCAAACACATAGATGAGACAGGATACAAATACCTGGGAATAATGGAAGGAGGGGATATAAAACACCAAGAGATGAAGGACACGATCAGGAAAGAATATATGCAGAGACTCAAGGCGATACTCAAGTCAAAACTCAACGCCGGAAATATGATAAAAGCCATAAACACATGGCAGTGCCAGTAATCAGATACAGCGCAGGAATAGTGGAATGGACGAAGGCAGAACTCCGCAGCATAGATCAGAAAACCAGGAAACATATGACAATACACAAAGCACTACACCCAAGAGCAAATACGGACAGAATATACATAACACGAAAGAAAGGAGGGAGAGGACTACTAAGTATAGAGGACTGCGTCAACATCGAAAACAGAGCACTGGGGCAATATCTGAAAACCAGTGAAGACGAGTGGCTAAAGAGTGCATGGAAGAAGGACTAATAAAAGTAGACGAAGACCCAGAAATATACAGAGACAGGAGAATGACAGACAGAACAGAGGACTGGCACAAACCAATGCACGGACAATACATGAGACAGACTAAAGAACTAGCCAGCGATGACACATGGTAATGGCTACAGAGGGGAGAGCTAAAGAAGGAAACTGAAGGAATGATAACAGCGGCACAAGATCAGGCCCTAAGAACCAGAAATGTTCAAAGAACGATAGACGGAAATAACATCTCTCCCATATGTAGGAAGTGCAATACGAAAAATGAAACCATAAACCACATAGCAAGCGAATGCCCGGCACTTGCACAGAACCAGTACAAAAAGAGGCATGATTCAGTGGCAAAAGCCCTCCACTGGAGCCTGTGCAAGAAACATCAGCTACCTTGCAGTAATATGTGGTACGAGCACCAACCTGAGGGAGTGATAGAAAACGATCAGGCAAAGATCCTCTGGGACTATGGTATCAGGACGGATAGGGTGATACGTGCAAACAGACCAGACGTGACGTTGATTGACAAAGTCAAGAAGAAAGTATCACTCATTGATGTCGCAATACCATGGGACACCAGAGTTGAAGAGAAAGAGAGGGAAAAAATGGATAAGTATCAAGATCTGAAAATAGAAATAAGGAGGATATGGGATATGCCAGTGGAAATCGTACCCATAATCATAGGAGCACTAGGCACGATCCCAAGATCCCTGGAAAGGAATCTAGAAAAACTAGAGGCTGAAGTAGCTCCAGGACTCATGCAGAAGAGTGTGATCCTAGAAACGGCACACATAATAAGGAGAGTGATGAGTGTGATCCTAGAAACGGCACACATAGTAAGGAGAGTGATGGACTCCTAAGGAGGCAGGATGCAACCCGGAACCCCACACTATAAATACCACCCAGTCGAATTGGATGACTGTGATAGAGCAAAAAAAAAAAAAAAAAAATAATAATAATAATAATAATAATGCTGAAGTAGCTCCAGGACTCATGCAGAAGAGTGTGATCCTAGAAACGGCGCACAAAGTAAGAAAAGTGACGGACTCCTAAGGAGGCAGGATGCAACCCGGAACCCTACACTATAAATACCACCCAGTCGAATTGGAGGACTGTGATAAGAAAAAAAAATAATAATAATAATAATAATAATAATAATAATAATAATAATAATAATAATAATAATAATAATAATAGTCCGTAAACTGTCAAGTGTTAATCTGAGCTAACCAACTGGAAGTTTGCTTTTAAATTACCTTTCTCTGTATACCCTCCTGAAATAACCTTTTTTTTAACGGTTAACGTAAGGACTTCGTACAAACAAAAATTAGAAAAAATGCTGCAGCAGAAAGTAATTTACAATTACCGCTTGTGTTCAGCTACAGCAATGACAGCGAGATATACAATGATAATTTTCATAGTCGCTCGTCATTTGTGGGTATTTAATGAGTAGTTCAATTAACACTAAAGGAGAAGCCTATACAAACCTTGACTATATGAAAAACGAAAGAGTAACCAGCTGAAGTAATTAAACAAAAACGGGGGGGGGGGGGGGCGGGGGGGGGGGGTGGGCGTTCAGATATACTGTTATGGCAGACTTATCAACTGTCATTTTAAAAAACTTACTCTCCGATTCCATCAGAGTAACTGTTCAACTATGCCGTGCTTTCTATCACAGCAAACAGCCAAGTGCAATAAACATAAAACCTAAAATCATATGTGGTTCCAGTTGTCGCAAAACTCCTGGATGAATTACACTCGGGAACGGTTTTAAATTCCTAAGTAGCTCTCTCTTCCCAGCCACCAGGAATGGGAATAATTACACTCGGGAACCATTTTAATTCATAAGTACGTCTCTCCTTCCCAGCCACCAGATATGGGACTACGTAACGCTGAAATAAGACTAAATTAAGTACAATATACTAGAGAATGATGGGAATATGGCTAGTCTGTGCCACATGCAAATGGAAAAATAAATTGCGTCGAGATTGTGGTATCAGAATTAACTTATTTCTCGCAGGTCAGGTTAGGCCAGAGCAGAGTCCTGGTATCCTATAACTTTAACTGCAAGACAATAGTCTACTAATTTTGTCTAGTTTAGTAATGGTCTGGGCAAAGCTATTAACTCATTACCTTGAAAAATATAGTGTAGGTCAAGATGTGCATTCACAGTAACATTTAACGGGCAAATTCTACGAACTTGTAAAAGTGCATTTCCGTATGACATTGCCAAGAGATTTAGAATATCGCCTGTTTACCAACACTTCACGACAATCCACTTTCAAAATCGGTTGGCAATTTTGTAAACACTTCGAAGAACACAACCAAAGTATTGGAGCAAGAGTGGAGTATAAAACAGTTTGCTCAGTAAATGCCTTATTATGCTTTGGTATTTTAGAATGTTGCAGAATGAAATATTCGCAAGCCTAGGATATTACCGGTACATAGTGGCAGATAAGATACTGTCAAGTTATCTTGGCTTATAGTTCAGTTTTAAGGACACGAAATGGAATGGTTTTGACCAGCTAGGCAGTTTGTCAAGTATGACAGGTCAGTTTAGGGGGTAAAAACATTTAAACTTTTCGTGCAAATCTACAGCAGCCTTTTCACGATGTATGCACATTTGTGAATTTACGTGAACTGGTCAATTTGACAAGTGGGACAGACCAGTACAGGGGGGAAAATGTTGACAATCGTCCAATTCCATGCAAATTGCAACCTTCTGACCATCTGCACATATGTGAATTGGGTTACTAGACACCGTAACATCGTGCAAACCTGCTGCTAACAATAAGGCAAAAGTCATGATACTCACAGTTCACTATTCGCCACAGAGGACCCCCCAAAATCATGTCAACACGCTCACAGAACCCAAAACAAATAGAGGAAGATTTACAGAAGGGTCATTCCACCACCTCAAGATAAAACCTCCACTCTTGAAGTTTCAAGTTTCGCTGGATGCAGAGTTCGTCTCAGTTTCCACAAGCAACTGTTAGTCAGTAAGCAACGAAATGGTTTTTGGGGGACGACGCCCACTACATACCCCGGGCCTGGACGGTGACACAGCTGTCCACGGGGCACTGCGGAAGTAAAGACTGACGAAGACTTCGACGTAGAAGACAAAGTTGTTGTGGGAAAGGGTTACGGACCCAAAACAAAGTTGGCGAATTCCCTCGACGTAATTGCTGCCTTAAATCATTCGGTAATTTCCATATGCTTATGAGAATTTTGTCTTACAAATTTTATTATGTTTAAATGAATATATTATTTTATGCATCGACTTCAGCAGAAAAAAAATATTTACCTTAGGCAAATCTGGCAAATTCCTCTGCGCCATTGCTGCCTTAAATCATTCGGTAATTTCCATATGCTTATGAGAATTTTGTCTTACAAATTTTATTGTGTTTAAATGAATATATTATTCTATGGATCGACTTCAGCTTAAAAAAAAAAATTTACCTTAGGCAAATCTGGCAAATTCCTCTGCGTCATTGCTGCCTTTAGTCATTCGGTAATTTTCATATGCTTATGAGAAATTTGTCTTACAAATTTTATTAAGTTTAGTTGAATGTATTATTATTTTATGCGTCAACTTCAGCTGAAAAAAAATTGTATCTTAAGCAAATCTGGCAAAATCCTCCGCGCCATTGCTGCCTAAAATCATTCAGTAACTTTTCCGTTCTTATGAATATTTCATGATTTATAAAATTTATATTTAGTCGAATATTTTATCTTTATCCACAACTGCAGGAGGTGAAATGTACGACCAGGTAAAGACCGGTTGTATTTCAAATGCCAAATGAACACATCCGTCTGCACTTAAACGAAACTGAAAGGAAAAATTAAAAAAATAAAATAAATAAAAACTAGATACCTAGCTTATAAATATACAGTGGTTTTAGATCAAAAGGCTTCACCTTAAAGCGACATAAAAATGTAAGTACGAAAATAACAAATAATTAAAACCTTTATTTGTAAACAATTCTAGTTAGTGTGTAATTAACTCATTAACTCAGCTTATGTCAGAATCTCTCCGTACGACAAATGTGTTTTGTTCTGGAAAGACGGTTAAACTAACAGATTAAATATATATATATATATATATATATATATATATATATATATATATATATATATATATGTGTGTGTGTGTGTGTGTGTATGTTATATATATATATATATATATATATATATATATATATATATATATATCTATATATATATATATATTATATATATATGCTAAATCACATGAACTAAAAAACAGTATTGCTGTAAGGCCTTTCGACTTCTCATCCTTTACTGCTTAGTAAAGGACAAGTAATCGGAAGGCCTCGCAGCAGCACTCCGCTGTTTCACTTTCCTTCGTGGATTTTGTCTTTACTTTTATATTCGTCACGTTCCACATTTTTATTGTTTTCAACATCGCAGGCATTTATAAAACTAACACACGACTGACAAAATATTCTAAACAATTCTTAAAAGATTCTACATTATTAGTAATAATGATAACAATACTAAATTTATTCGCCATTTTCACTACAAGCTGAAAAGTAGATTATTACTATTATCATAACATTAGCCACTTGCTCTCCTCACTGTGACACCAGGTCTGGACGTGACCGGAGAAAGTACGATATGGAGGAGACTAGAGAAAGGGCAGTGCTGGATCGACCTCCATATGTAACTTGGAGACCAGAGAAAGTGCAATATGGAGGAGACCAGAGAAAGTGAAATGGGTTAATCGGCCTCCAAGCAAGACCCTGAAGAGAGCGGAGAAAGGGGAATGGGCAGATCAACCTTCTAGTGAGGTCTGGAGGAGACCAGAGAAAGTATAATATGGTGGAGACCAGAGAAAGTGAAATGGGTTAATCAGCCTCCAAGCAAGACCTTGAGGAGACTGGAGAAAGTGAAATGGGTTAATCAGCCTCCGAGCAAAACCTGGAGGAGACTGGAGAAAGCGCAATAGCTGGGTCAACCTCTGGGCAAAGCAGGGAGGAGACTAGAGTAAGTGAAATGGACATATCAACCTCCGAGTAAGGCCTAGGGAGTCCTGAGACAGGGGAATGACCGGGTTGATCTTCGAGTAAGGCCTGGAGGAGACTAGAGAAAGCAGAACAGACGGAGCAACCTCTGAGTAAGGCCTATACGAGACTGAAGAAAATGCAGTAGACAGATCAACCTCTGATTGAAGCATGAGAGAGGTCAGAGAAAGCACAGTGAACAGATTACCCTCCAATTAAGGCCTATATGAGACCAGAGAAAGTGCAGCGGACAGAACAACCTCCGAGTGAGGCCTGGAGAAGATTTATAAAACCACAATGGGCAAATTGACCTCCAAGCAAGGCCTGGAGGAGACCAGAGTAAGCACAGTGGGCAGAATGGCCTCCGAGTGAGGCCTGTAGGAGACCAGAGGAAGTGGACTGGACACATCAACCCCTAAGCAAGGCATGGAGGAGACTGGATAAAATGCAGAAGATAGTCTGACCTCCGAATGAGGCCTGGAGGAGACCGGAGAAAGTGAAATGAAGGCACCAACCTCCGGGCCAGATCTGGAGGAGACCGGAGAAAGTGAAATGAAGGCACCAACCTCCGGGCCAGATCTGGAGGAGACTGGAGAAAGTGAAATGAAGGCACCAACCTCCGGGCCAGATCTGGAGGAGACCGGAGAAAGTGAAATGAAGGCACCAACCTCCGGGCCAGATCTGGAGGAGACTGGAGAAAGTGAAATGAAGGCACCAACCTCCGGGCCAGATCTGGAGGAGACCGGAGAAAGTGAAATGAAGGCACCAACCTCCGGGCCAGATCTGGAGGAAACCGGAGAAAGTGAATAGGACGGATAAACCTCCAAATGAGGCAATTCTTAAGAGGTTGGGAGAAAGGGAGACGGAAGGGAGATGGTGGAAAGATTAGAAGAGAAAAATACAGTGAGAAAATATTTACATTCCTTAAACAGATGGGAATAAAATGCTCTTAATCAATTACAATCATGAAGGGATTCGAGTGATGTGATAATATTGTTTCCTTAATAAATAAACATGACAATGAAATCTACATAGCTCTGCGGATAAGACAGTTTGCTGAGTGGATAGAAAATGGTGTTATTATTATTATTGCGAAGGAAATTCATTCAAAATCAAGCTCTTACAACTCCAAAGGGTTTTTCTAAAGACATGACAACTCCACCTTTTACATTACGTGATCACAAAAAAAAAAAAAAAAAAAAAAAAAAAAAAAAAAAAAACACAGACATACTAAAATACAACCCTCCCTCCCTTCCCCCCCCCCCCCCCCCCCCATTCCCTCTCTCTCTCTCCAGGTAGTACCTCCCAAACTCCGAGGCCAATGAATGGGTCACCTGCCGAAGAACCGGAGGGAATTCCGACCTTCTAATCCGGCAACGGAGATCCTTATCACCGGCTGACCGCCTCGGGGGCGTCCCACTGGACTCTCGACCTTACGGACGGTCCGTAAGGGTCAAGATGCCTCGGCGGAACGGGCACCCCGCTGCTCTGACACGCCTTAATTGCCCCCGAAACAAAGGAAAGGTGTTGGTGCGTGAAATTGTAAATAGCAGGTTGTGCCCTTAAACAAACAGCGAGCTGTCATCGCCTTCTAAGTCAGCAGTGATGGATTGGGTGGGTTGGAAGGAGGAGGAGGAGGAGGTGGAAGAGGAGGAGGTGGAGGTGGGGGAGGAGGAGGGCTAAGCCTTGGCTTTGGCCTGGCTCTCTGACCTTCTCCCCACCCCAACCCCCTACCTTCCCCATGAGGAACAGCAGACTGAAAAGGTGGAGGAGGTTCTTGGAGGCCCCTACGAGACAGAAGGCAGTGGGCGCAGGTGGGGGGGGGGGGGGGGGGGGGGGGGGTGGGGGCGGTAACGGGCCGCAGAGGCTCCACGAAAATCCAGGCATCTGTGGTATTCTGGAGATCTGGAACCGCGCCATAGCATCTCCTCAAGAGAGGCTGCGAGAGAGAGTCTGGTTGGTAGGTGTTCCCTGGAGGCTTAAATAATCATGGAGGCTTTTTTTTCATTGCACTTCATTTCCGCATTCATATTCATTTTTCACTATTAATTCACTGGATTTTCAAATGATTGATTTTTAACTTTTTATGATCTGTGCTGAAGATGAAAATGAATCATTTATCTTTTTTTTTCCAGGTCGGGTTTCGAACTTGGATCAAGAGGTGAAATGATTTTGCATTTTCACAGACTTTTAATGGAAACCGTATCATTTTATTAATAATAATAATAATAATAATAATATAATAATAATAATAATAATAATAATAATAATAATAATAATAATAATAAATATATTATTATTATTATTATTATTATTATTGTTTCAGCTCAGGGCCAAATACAGAGATAGACAACATAAAAAGGGACATTTACATAAAGAGCCATTTCGCATAAATCTTAATCAAAGATGGATATAAATAGCAAAAAATAATTTTCTAGAATTAAATGGAAAATGTATGAAAAGACAGATAGGTCATTAAAAAGCGACCAATAGCGGAGCGCTTGACAGAAGCTTAATCGGTTACTGAGGCACTAATGAGTCCTGGGCCAACTGGATCCTCTACCCACACCCCCTCAACGACCACCTCGCGCCCCCCCCCCCACCCCCCCCCCAACTCTTCCAGTGGCAACGACTTGGTCCTCATACATACATATATATATATATATATATATATATATATATAATATATCTATATATCGAGCTACAATGTCCTTTAATATCTAATTCGCTCTACCTCGGAATTAATATATTTTCATATATGCTTAACCGAAGGGGAATTTTTTCTCGATAATAGATTTGCCTGGACCAGGGCGCGAACCTATGGATCCTTTCAAAACCCAGGAACGTCAGTGAAGCTTTTCCTACTACACCACTGACGTTTCCTGGGTTTGAAAGGATCCATAGGTTCGCGCCCTGGTCCAGGCAAATCTATTATCGAGAAAAAATTCCCCTTCGGTTTAAGCTATATGAAAATATATTAATTCGCCCCCGAGGTAGAGCGAATTAGATATTAAAGGGAGGGGACATTTGTAGCTCGATATATGTATATGAATCACGGAAATTTGATATGACTTATATATATATATATATCCAAATGAATGCATTCTGACACCTATGGTAGGGTTCGAATTCATAATCTGAATATCAGAGCAAGGAAACCTTATATGTATATGTATATATGCATATGTAATATACACACACATAAATTAATATACCCACAGTATATATGTATATTTATAAAATTCAGTATTAACACATTTCCCTCTAATGCAGATGCTACATTAAACATTTGAATTGCTAAATCGTGGATGAAACCCAATGCAGAAAACTATCACAGCACTAGCTACTTCATACAGCGATACAAAACGCTCAACAGCAGCACTTTAAACACCCCTACAAACATGGCGCCATCTCATCTATCTCTTAAGCATTTTCTTCCCTCCCTTTCCATTTCCTGTTTCACTTCATTCATCCCATTTCTTTCAAGGTCTTCCTCTCCCTCTTCCTAGATGCGTACGCTTTTCACTAACTTATTGTTCATTCTTCCCACATGAACGAACCATCTCAAAACACTGATCCACCTCTCACCTATGCTAACCCTTCTGTGACTCATACATATCCTTACATTTCTCCTAATTTCAGTTCTTATACAACATATTCCAAGTAAACAAATCACTTCCATATCTTGCACTTTCTATTTTCCATTCACATTCAAAATCCACACTTCACTTCCGTACAGGAGAGTTGGTTCAACAGTCCTTTCATACATATCAACTTTGGCTTTATCGACACTCAAAGTTTCCTCCCTGTCTTATGTACAATGAGCTACCTTTCTTTCTTTATCTACTTTGTCACTCACCTAATCCCTCATCCTACCATTATCAGTTACTCATAAAATACTGAAATTACTCTCTGATACTTATAAAATTCTACTGCTTCCATTCTCTCACCATCCATGATAAGATTCACTGTTCCATCTTCTTGGTTCCCATACTTGTATACCCTCATAACATTACTCTTGCTCATATTTACTTTCAACAATCTCCTCTTGATAACACTTTCAACTTCTTTCAATAACCTCTGCAGTTTTTGTCTTCACTATCCCAAATCAGTGTTGTATTGTCTGCAAATAACAATCATTGCAATCTTCATTCATGCACTACTTTCTTATCCAAGAACTTGGCACAATGACTGCTGTCCTTTCTCTTGACTTCTTGCACACCAATAATAATATCTTAACAGATCAAGAACGGAGCAGTAAGTGGTGTATTTGCTGAGGGTAGTATGAGGCTAAACTCCACTGAGCTCCAGCACAAATACTAATCAGTCAGTCTTGTGATATGCTTCCCCTCTCTGACTCGCTTTGTTTTGGTAACACTGCTCATACTTAATGATTCTCAATATCTGATGGTACATGGTGTCACCTTCGACTACAAGCATCATAAATCCTTGGTATCTAATGCTACCAGAAAGATGGGTAATAACAGTAAGACTTTCTATGTCTAAGGGCTCATACTTCACGTCTTTTGAACTCTCATTACTGATATACCATTTTGTTTGAAAGACAGCAGCCTCCTGAGATCATCTTTCAGACAAGATTGCTTGAAGTGATGGCTTTCTTTCTGTCAATAATGGTGGTTAGAATTTAGATCGGGATAAGATATCTAGTTTGGCTACCCTCGACAGAGTACTCAAATGGAAGTATTCTGGTAGTGCCCTCATTGCTCGCCCCTCTGACAGTAGTGTGTGTTATATATATATATTACAGTACATCAGAATCCACATTATGTTGAGGTGACTTAAGGCCAATGCTGTTCAGTCCAAAAACTTTCATTCATCTTTCTTTGCACAAGAATTCTGAGTCCTGTGGGGCAAGGAGTGTTGTACATCTTTGGTCCTCTCTTACCCACTATGTCAAGGTATCCTTCTTTCACTGTATCTTTTCAACTCATGCACAATTGCGACTAACAATGAATCAAATTCACTCGCAATCAACAAAATAAGAAAAAGTACAACCTTTGCAATAACGATTAGATATGCAACAAAACCAAGACCCAATTCATGTCATTAATTCCTAGATCGATCAGACACATTGAAGGTCCAAGAATCACCGTCTGTAATTTGTACACGAATTTCTTAGGGAGACCTAAGAGATGCGGCTGACATTGGTCTTCTGGAAAGCATAACTTCTGCTGACCTCACTAAGAAGGGTACGGGCTGTCCAATAGCTAGAATCAGTGCCGGGATAAGGCCAGTTTATGCTTAAACAGCTAACAGTGGAGAATGTTACAGAAACAGGTAGACTAAAACAAGTGCGATTAGGGACATTGGAGTTTTTTATATGGCTAAGTACTGAAATGACCACCTACGCTCAGGGTCCTTCCACTACTCAAATAAGATATAGGCCAATTTAGATACAAGAGACAAAGAAAGCTGAATTCGCAAGTTGTAGAAAATTTTAGTTAGGTGGCATAATTTTCCAGCAGTAGACAAGATCAGGTCACACAATTTCTACTTGGTAAAAGAAAATTTTCTCCTTCAGAGTAAAAGTGTACATTTAAGAAAGCCATAAGCACCATCAAGAGAGGCTTGGAATGACCGATGAGACGGCTAAGGAACAAAAGTAGTAATCTGGCCAAGGATTAGCATTACAAAATGTTTTAACAGAGAATGGATCTCACACTCCAGTCACTGAGGTTGTACTCTCAACAACACAAGGTTCTTCAAACTAAAGTTTTGGGTACTGAGGCAAATCAGCACCACTTCAGTGCTCAAAACCTCCTTCTTGCAGGAGACCTTCTGTATCACTTCTCCAGAAACATTCAAAGCACCATAGATGGTGGTAGATAGAAGCAGTGGTTGGGCATGTAGTCAGATTAAAATTAAAAATCTTGTTAAGACCATTAAAAGATTAATGTAGACGGACAAAATCAAGAACATTAGACGGCTGTGGAGCGCTAGATAATCTATTACAACAGTAACAGAGAAGTCAAGGTCCTCAATAATTCTGATATCCGCAAATATGATAACATGTCGCTCAAGACTTCTTACATTGACCTCTTATACAAAGGAACTTGGGCATGTGAGAAGACTGAAAGAGCTCGTAACAATATATATATATATATATATATATATATATATATATATATATATATATATTAGCCTATCATCCTCAAATAACCCCTCTACCATTCATTTTTGTTATGCATGCATTCTCCTGCTCTCCATATGTTAGGGGCCCTTCTGTCAGCGTCAGCAGCCCCAATAGTTATGATGCCAGATAAGTATAAGTTGAGATAACTTAATATCACTCAATCAGTCACTCATACCCTTTCTCTCCACTTCTTCCACTCCGTTCACCCAACACATCCTCAATCTCCCTCTTCTCATTCCTCCCATCATTCTTATATTATTTATTTTCTAACAAATCTTACACCTGGCTTTCTCTCGACCACCTTCTTCTTCCCAGCTGGTTCCCATTTTTACATGGGGGTCGCCGTTTCGGATGAGCCGTTTCCATTTATTTCTATCCTGCGCTTCTGCCTCATCAATTCCCTTCTCATGTAATTTTCCTCTCACACAGTCCTTCCATCTCTTTCTTGGTCTCCCTCTTCTTCTTCTTCCTTGAACCTCCATCCCCATAGTATGTCTCCCAGCGTGGTCCTCATCTCTCTGGCATTCTCTCGGCCACCAAACGTTGTAAACAACAGTGTGGTAGAATTTAAAAGAAAGCTGGACAAAATTATTGGGACACTGAATGTGCAGTAAAGCCTGCTCCTAGAGAAAAGTGGGCACACGTCTCATCCGGCGAACTAACAAGTCTTTGAGACATCCTAATCCTTGTAACTCCTTGTAACATGGCCAGACCCTCACAAAAATGTATGAAAGGGTTGGCTTCACAATTCCTTTCTACATTCTATTCCAATAATTTCTTTACATCCTAATACATTTTGCTTGTTCCACCTAATGTGTGATGCACCTCTCATATTACGACGCCAGTCTGAGTAACCACAAATCAATCAAATCAATCCCAACCTACAATTAACCAACTTACACAAATCATCCATCTCCATTCTTCCATCCTCTATGATATAAACATTCACTGTTACATCATCCCGGTTTCCATTCTGCCATCAGACCTTACTTTTGTACACAATTACTTTATTCTTCTATTTATTTCCTCCCATTACAAATGCTTTCAATCAAACCCTCTCACCATGTTCTGCAGCTTCTCTTCCTTATCCACAACCAGTGCTGAAGATATCAGTCACCCATCCAACATCCTTGAACATAATCCTGGCGATTTTCTTTTGTTCTGTACTTCCCTCCATCCTCAACGATATCCATGATCATAATGACGAGACGAATCTTTTGTGAACCATCCTTACGAGCACATTTTAAAACTTGCTGAGTTACTGATTTTGGAATTGCATCCCCCTTTGGGAAAAGGGATGGGTTAAAACAGAAAAAAAATATAGATATAGCTAGGTAGATACTATATACCAATACTGGCATATATATGAATCATGGTCTAAATGATGGAAGTATCCTGTTGTAAAGTATCCAAAGGTTCTAATTCGCAGGTTGATTTGGAATACAGGAATTTAAAAGAAAAACAAATTTCTGCCTATCTCACAAATCACTTGTGCCTACACAGTCATTTAGAGCACTGACTCTTTTATTTACTTAAGATAGGCGTCGTTTTCATCTTTCTGTGCATGACATGGATATTTTATTAGGCCTCGTGGTAAAATTAAAAAAAAAAAATCAAGTTCAGTTATGATACTTGTTCGCAAAATTAACTCTACAGCAATTCACTTATGACCACACAAGGTCGTGACCTTGTAAATTTCATTCCACTAAACGTATACGGTGCAAAAAAAAATGGGCAAAATTTTAAGTTCCCTGGCACAATGATTCCCGAGTCACTGCGATGAGAGGAAGTTGGATTCCTCACTCACAAACAAAATTGTGGCAGCTTTACATCTAAAATGAAAATAAGCTAGCCAAACCTTTCCCAACGACATCTGGGAGTTTCTGGACATGACAGTCTTTTAATATTAATCATTCCTAAAACGATTAGCATTTTCGATTTCTTAGCAAGTGAATTGCATGGGTGATGATGCCTTCGTCTGAAGTCCATGGAATTACTGATTCATAATGGCATTTTTGTGTCTAGTGCCAGTAGGCCGAGAGTTCCAGGTACTTTAGCGTGATTTGTAGCATCATAGCATGGGGCACTTCCAAAAAATGCAAATACCCCAAGATAATATTTCTCTCTCGCGGTCTGGAGGTGGTGGGAAGGAAGCAATCCCATCCCCCCCCCCCCCCCCCCACCCCCCCCCCCCGCGAGCGAATCCACGGAACGTGGACAGAGGTGGTAAAGCAGAAAGTCCACAGGCTACATAGCCACCCCCCACCCAAATGAATTATAAGTTTGGTCCAAAAATTTTAGGTTTCTGTAATTAACAATTTTTAATACCTGCAGCAAAGTCCATCATCACTGAACTTTATTATGGAATTCGATTCTTCTTCGGTATTTCACACTTCTTGAGTATGTCTCGGAGAGGCAATATCTCCATTATCTTATATAAAAATCATCTCCAGATAACGCAGTAAAATGACGGCTATGAAAATCTAAGGAAATTGTGGTTAGTAGAGGAAAGGTCTGACACGGTGACTTATGACTCCATGATACTGACTGGAAATCTTAAATTTCAATAATAATATGCATATTCATAATAATCATAATAGTAATTATTATTTGAAATAAAAAAAAACAGAGGCTCTGAACTTTTCCGTAAAACCTTTATATATGTTAGTTATTCAAGCTTTTGACAAAAGAGTTTTAACGAGCGAAAATTCGGACAGGTGATTTCCCACACACTCACAGCACTACTGAAAAATGACCGGTACGCGGTGAGGTGACCACCACTGACAACGTGAAATATTTTGAAAAGACTTCTGACAGTGTTGCAATAAAATTCTACCTTCGATCACATAGACATTCATTAGAGTATGTCTGTAATCTTATTCATTAGAGTATGTCTGTAATCTTTGATAATATTGAAATCCTATCATTTCAAGTCTAAAAATACATTAAGTGTTTTGTTTACGTAGTCTAATTCTATATAATTGCATCTCGCACTTGCAATGCGATGAATAATATTACATTCCGCCAGACCAACCAATTGTTTACAATTACTTTTGAATGTTGTCATCGTGAGTAATTAAGTTTTTTCCTTAGCATTCCTGCGCGGAAGGTTGATAATAGCATACGAATTCAGATGACCTGGCTACAAATTCTTCAAAAACAACTAATTGTTTAGAAACGTTAAGTTTAAATATTTTAACTATTACACGAAGAATAATTTGAAATTAGCGTCAAATTTCTGTGTGGAATTATATGAAAGAAAACTTCTTTATTTTTATAATACGACTTTTAGGGGCAATATATTATTGGAACATCACCTTAGCTCCAGAACCCAGATGCCTTCCCACCAACGATATTCAGGATTTCATTAATATGTAAGCTTATGTCTTTACGCAATAATAAAGAAACAAAAATTTCACTACGAAAATGTGTAAATTCAATCTAATTAAATACAAGATATTTTTAACGAGAATCTATAAAAATACAATTGCGCAATTTCGCCAGAATAATAATATACAGATTGAGTTTGCTCACCTGGAAATGAGCTAAGTCGCAGACGTTTTATAAATTCGTAATAATAAATAATTAAATTAAAACGATACGGGGATATATATTGTAATATAAATTATTTCCGCACAAATATGCGAAGAACCCGAATTAAAA
Source organism: Macrobrachium nipponense (assembly GCF_015104395.2). Taxonomy (NCBI): domain Eukaryota; kingdom Metazoa; phylum Arthropoda; class Malacostraca; order Decapoda; family Palaemonidae; genus Macrobrachium; species Macrobrachium nipponense. Next base: position 955,599 of record NC_087215.1, on the reverse strand, counting down.
GTTTTAAACGACGATTCCCGAAAATCGTCGTTGGGGTCGGCGTATGAGGTTTCGGGTTCCATTGGGTTGAAGAAGAGAGAGAGATGTGTTGTTGTTGTTGTTGAGATCTGATGCACTAAATAACTTTTTAGAGCGAAATGCCGTTGCAAATGCAAGGAGGACTGATGCAGGTAACGAGGTTTCCGCTGAGTTAAGGGAGTCAAACGGCCTCCTCGGCCTTCAAACGGGGCGAATAAATGGCGCCGTCGTGTGGAATGTTGTGTTGGTGCATGTCATGATGTTCGAGAAGAACTCAAAAAGTCGAATTATCCGGCGAATTCGTCGCTTCTCTCCGACTCCTCGCTTCGGTTTTTCGCGTGTCGGGGACTGGGTTAAATGGATGTGATTCATATGGGTCGTTTGGGGAATTTGTCAGTCTTTTAGGGGCGGTAATACACCAGTCTCAAGATATACTTTTGTAGGGGGTAGTATGTTGACAGTCCAAGCCTTAGTCGTGGGCGAAAATGACGTCAATTACACAGAATATATATCAATAAACCCCTGCCCCTTAACAAGTAACCAATACCATCCGTAATGCAACCTGTTTTACCCCTAGGTTAGCCCACGTCAACTTGAAAAAAGGGTTAGACTGCACGATGAACAAAGAGTGTGGTAGGCTAGGTTGGGCTCGGGCTAAATGGTTTACCGGTAATGCTCATCTTGGCCAGGCCAAGGTTTATTCATATCTGGGGCTATGGGGCTTTTATCGTCTTTGATCAGCCTAGGCTAACACAGTCTGGGGACAGGCTAGTTTATTGCAGTCTGCCAGTTAGGCTAGGCTAGCCTATACAGTCGATAGTTTGAGGTGATGTTGCATATTTTAGCGATGGTATTGGTAGGTTAAGGTGGTTGATGTTACCGAGCACTAGTGTATAGTAGGTTAGGTTAATGTAAACAAAGTTAATGGACCCAGGCTGGGTTTGTACTCTAATGAAAGAAGACTGAAGCTATTATGTCACCAGGCTGTTTAATTAGGTTAGACTGTCTTAATGGAATTCTTAAGCTAATTTTGTTTAATCTCATTCTGTCCCTCGATTCGAGCAAAGCTTATTTGTGGTAGACTATCAACAGAATCCTACTGAAAACCCACAACCCACTAATATATGAAAACGACAGCTATACATGGCAGGAATGATGTAAATCTACGTTAGAGCCTAACACACGAAGGTATTTCATTGCGAAGTAGGCGCAGCCTCTGCGATAAATCCTTGATTTGCTTTTGATTAATCATTCAGTATCTGACCACCAGCAAGATCACTCAAGTATCATATCTTGGGGAAAACAAAGACATGGAGACAATCATTAAAGGAAGTTTCGGTTACAAAATACTACAATATGACAATCTTTATTTTTGTAATGACATGTTCTTCATATTTCTCCGTGTTTCTTCAGTGTTAATTATTTTCTTGAGGTCATCTATCTGCATTTTTTGTTGAAAATGATATGTAAAACTTGGTGAATTCTTACAGTTAAGCGATAACAATGATATATTATCTAGAAATATTGCATTAGTGATTTTTTATTTAAAATCATAAATTATTGAGCAGTAGCAGTTTGAAGTTAAGATAGATCTATATTACTATTCCGTGGTGGCCTAGACTATGGCAGTTGCAGTTATTCTATGCAGTTTTACCTCCTGAACAAGAATTTTAAGTAATATTTATTTGGACGACGGTAATTAACCCCCAGGGGCTCATACTAAACATGGTGTAATACATTTGACGCCCCAATTCCTGGTGGCTTTCGTATTCGCGGGGACGAATGATGCAGAATGCTTATATAGACATACTGAAGTTAAATGTAGCTATGCTTTGAAATACAGGCTCCTGGAATAAGGGTGATCGATTTAATGCTGAATCGTGACAATATTACTTGAACCAATGTTCGAAGATTACTGACAGCTGGTGTATTATTATGCAGCTTCTGAAGAATTGGTGCCATTTGTCAATATTTATGGTAGAATGCATTTAATGTTACCAATTCTCTGTAACAAACAATACTCATATCGGGTCGACCAAATATGCATCACGTGGTTGAGTTTGTGGTAAAGGTGGTGAGAAGTTTGCAGTAACCACAAAACTTAGATAATGTTGAAATATTGGATATTCAGATTGTTGAACAATAATTATTTTCCCAACTTTCTTTCGAAACTTAAAATGGCTGCTATCCCTCAACAGAGCTTACTAAATTGCCGTTTCTCAAATTATATTGACTTACTGTATTTCTCAAATATTTTGTTTCTTATATTTATTGATTGTCAAGGTCTGTCCACAAATAAGCCTTCAAAATGAGAATATAATAGTTGGAAATGGCAAACCAGGTAATGTTAACGCTCGGCAGCATTATTTATTTATACGCTGCAATACATGCTATTGTACTGATGGTTGGAGATATGATAAAAAAAAAGTCCTGTTTCTCCCCCCAAGTCACTGTTAGTGTGTTTAGTGAATGATTGATTTTCAATCAGTGAAAGCTTTTTTTAGTGAACTGGCCAGATTCATAAATTAACAAAAGTGAATTAGAGAGAAAGATGCTTTTAACATGAAAGTTTGTGCTTAAAATCACAATGTTAGTAAAGTTTATGTTAAATCAGGTTAGGAATGTTTTGTTTAAGGTTTGTTAAATCAGGTTACCACTCTTGGAAATATAATTGGTCAACTTTTAATATGAATAAGTTACTATAATAAACCCACGTTGTAAAGGTTGTTTGGGAATATTTCTTGGCTATATATAAAAAAAAAAGTTATTTTTCACTTAAAAAAGAAGTTCCAATTAAAGAAAAAATACAGTACTGTCATCCAGATCTTAACCTTCTGCATTCTGCTTTTTTCCAGAATAATGTAGAGCCAATGGTTATTGATATGGCTGTCGAGGAGAATGACAACACGGAGGAAGAGCCAGTCATTGTAGAAAGCACATCTTTGGTAAGCATTAGGCTATGGTGCCTTAAAATGTGTTCTTCATAGCCGTAGATGGTTCTTGGATATTTCATGGTTCATTTTCTTTTCAAAGTAATAACCAAATACTTATAGAAAGTTTTTATTATATTTAACACAATCATTCTTTTTTTCTTATATGTATATATATATATTACAGGATTTAGAGACGTATGCCAATAGCTACACAGGTCTTGCCAAACTCCAACGCCTCATTTTTATAGCTGATCGATGTCCTCAATTACGAGTGGAAGCCTTACGTATGGCCATTCTTTATGTCCAAACAACCTACAATGTAAACCTCTATACTCAACTTCATCGGAAGATACAGGAGGCTGTGAGGTAATTCATTTTGTGTTGAATTGTTACCTTATTCTCTGTAGGAGAACCATACTGTATTGCTAAAATTTCTACGCCTGCATTCCTTCCCTTCTATTGTTGACTTATTTGTTCAAAGAGCAAACTCTGCCAGATTTTTTAGTGGTCTGTGTGATTCACAAAAGAGATCATGGGAGCATATTGTGTTTTATGTAGATCAAGTTGGTTGCCATGGTACTATGTTCTTCAATGATCTCACATCTACACATCTAGAGGTCGGAGAAATTCTTTTTATATTCACTAACCTTTACATTGCCTTTTTATGCCCTCATTTACTTGAAGTATCAACTCCCTTGTTGTTTTGCTCATATAGTATGTACATATGCATATCAATTCATTTCATAGATGCATTTTGTTAACTTGCTTCTGGTTATAAGTACCTAGTTGCAAAATTTTGGCTAAAGGGCACTCATGAGCCCAATGTAAGACTAGGCCTCCCTTGCTGTAGTGCTACTCCACTGCTTTTTAAAAGACTAGTAAAAGACTGAGGGACCTTACCTTAAAAGAGAAGGTATAGGTGTCATTATCTGATGCAAACAGAAGAGGATTCCAGATATAACAGCAGAAGCTACAATGACTCCAATTTTTAGCCATCTTATTTAACTTGTGGCTGAATGAGGCTGTTCTATTTATACAGTGACTTGATAGACCTCAGCACCCCACATTATTCCATCCTGCAAAGAAAAAGATGTGCAGATTTTTATTTGTTGCTAAATTTAAAGAAGTCAAACGCTAGAATTGACACATATTCTTATTGTATGTTATGTAGGTTCCGAAAGGAATGAGTTGCCATTATGTATGACACTCAAAAAAAAAGTTTTGCTGAATGTATTAAGTAGCTTAATTTCTCATTGCAGTATAACAGTTTTATGTAGCTGGTAGACATAACATCGCTCTAAGTGCAACTTTTATGCATTTATAATTTGTCATTGTTTTACATAGGCTGTTGCTTAATTAGCTAAAACTTTGTGGCACCCTGGCAACATTAACCTAATCCATAGATCAGCAGTTCTCAACTTGAGGAGGCAATAAATATCAAGTGTTTATTTATCACTGTCATTATCATATGTATGATTCACCTGTTACATGGTTAGACTTGTAATGAGTTTTGTCAACTCACATGTGTCTTGTGCATGCTTTGCGTAAACTCCTGTCTTGGCAAGGTCTTCACTGAATGCCAGAATTTCTGACCTTTCATTCTTGTCTTTTTCAAGTTCCTTTCATATCCAATTCTCAGATGGACTGTGCCTCTTTCTTTCATGACATACAAACTGACACAGTCTTTGAGACTGCATCATTCAGCATCTTCAGTTTCAGTGTGAAGTGCAATATTTTCTTTTTTCTTCATTCAAAACCTTTCTTCATTGCTGTTTTCAGTTTCCTCTCCCTCTGTTATGTTCAGATTTTGAATATATCTTGTGAATCTTAGTCAAAGGTTCAATAGGTTGGGTGTCAGTGCAAGAAGATTAATGGTGGAATATTCTGTGAATCTTAGTCAAAGGTTCAGTAGGTTGGGTGTCAGTGCAAGAAGATTAATGGTGGAATATCCTGTGAATCTTAGTTAAAGGTTCAGTAGGTTGGGTGTCAGTGCAAGAAGATTAATGGTGGAATATCCTGTGAATCTTAGTTAAAGGTTCAGTAGGTTGGGTGTCAGTGCAAGAAGATTAATGGTGGAATGTCCTATGAATCTTAGTCAAAGGTTCAATAGGTTGGGTGTCAGTGCAAGAAGATTAATGGTGGAATATCCTGTGAATCTTAGTCAAAGGTTCAGTAGGTCGGGTGTCAGTGCAAGAAGATTAATGGTGGAATATCCTGTGAATCTTAGTCAAAGGTTCAGTAGGTTGGGTGTCAGTGCAAGAAGATTAATGGTGGAATATCCTGTGAATCTTAGTCAAAGGTTCAGTAGGTTGGGTGTCAGTGCAAGAAGATTAATGGTGGTATGTGCAGTAGGGTAGGCAAAATGAATGCACTAGTGTGGTAAGGTATGAGAGCTTGTTAGCCCCATGAGTTGGAGAGGTCACCAACACCTCGGCTATGGGGAATTACAAAAGCAATGACAAATTGAGGATATCAAGTATGATTAAGAACGACACAAAAAGTAGGAATGTTCAGTACGGGAAGACCTAATCAAGCATTAGATGCTACCTACTTGTTTCTTGTGGAGATGTTATTCTGCCCAGATTCATGTGTAGTAAAAAAATTGAATGCATGAGTTTGTGTGTTCCTAAGTGTCGAAAAGATCGTTTACTTCTGCCATTCATCAATCTTAACCAGCTTCAGATGTTGTGTCATACCTAATGAAAAGTAAAAGTAAATTCAGCACATTATAAAAGTTGTTGGTGTGAACTGGTAAACTTTAGTGAAACTGTCAACGGACCAGTTTGGGATTATGTTTTTGCATTTTATGTATAGAGTTTATGAAAACAGAATAGCAAATACAAATGGTGCCATCTTATTTTACTTAAAAAAAGTGTTTGGACTTGTAATTGTTGGGTGGTCGCATTGGTTTCCTTGCAGGGGAAAATACTTTACAGCAAGCCTGTATGAAGGCTGTTGTTTCTGATCAGGGCTGCTTTTAAAACTTGTCAGGTTAAAATACAAATTGTAATTGTTCCTTGTATTTTCAATGATTTTTGTAGCTTTAATTTTAAGTCCATATATTCCAAGTGTAATTGTTTTATCTTTTGACAAATAATGCTCTTGTACTGTAGTTTCACTCTATTCCTTATAGTGAAATTGGTACATCTTAAAAAATTGTGAAGGGAAACAAGTTTGTTGAGAGATACAATATTAAAAAGTTATGGAAACTATTCAAAATTTATTTGATAATCCACAGTGGAGCCAATGCAGCGAGTGCCAGTTTACCTGATATAGCTGGAGGTCAAATGGCCGGAGGAGTAGCTGCCAATTTGCCTGCTGTAGATATGCAGTGGGTGGAATCGCGTGCGAAGAAAGCGGCATTAAAGTTAGAAAAGTTGGATACTGACCTCAAGAATTCTAAGGTAAGATCATTTTAAGGTATTCCGTAGATACTCGCATATCATGTTGAAGCCCTAATTTTGGAGCTAATTTTAAGGGGGTTGCATCTTACATGAGATAAAATTCAATTATGTAATACGTAATCATATACAGGCAGTCCAAGGGCGTTCCGTTCTTGAGACGCGTCGTAAGCCGGAACATCGTCAAAAATCCTAAGAAAACCTTACTTTTAATGCTTTGGGTGCATTGAAAACTATGTAATGTGCATTTTTATTGCATTTTTCATCAAAGAAACCTTCAAATATTGATTATTTTGCATTTTCGGTGTTATATTTCTTCTGCCAGATCAGCGTTGTAGTGCCGTAAGCCTGGAAATAATTTCTGATGAATATAATTGAAAAGCGCCCTAACCTCGGAGTGCCGTAAGCTGAACCTGTTGTAACCCGGGGACTGCCTGTATTGATATCATATGATAAAATACAAACATAATAGATATGCATCTTTTCCATGGGTATTTTAAAAAGTTTTTTTTTTACTTCACTGCATCCAATAATATTACATATAGTATGTATTTTCATATTACTATTTGTTTGTATTATAAAATAAAAACAGCAATCAATGTTTTGTTTTGGAAATTGGCTGAGGGCGATTGCGAAGTAAGTTTGTTTTGCTATGTTGAACTCAAATCAAAGCGACTTTCTTGCCTCTAGTTAGCGCAAATGAATTTCAAGATACTCTATTTATATGAGACGAGGTTATTTTACGTTATACAAAGTGTTCTCAAGTGGAAATATCACTTGAAAAGGTATCGTTTGTGAATGAAATTTAGTTATTTTTTTCGTTAGTAGATGGTGCTGAGGGCATGTTTATTGCGTAGACAAAAATCAACATTCCGTTCGATATTTTCACTTCATCTCATCAGAATACTACGAGCTTTACATATTTATCTTTTAATGGAGTGAAAACAGTAAAATGTGTTCTTTTCATGCCCAATAGTTTTGATTAAAACACATTTCTCTCAAATTTTGTTTATGGTCAAGTTTGATGATACCATACCAAAGTTTGAGAAAGTTTCAGCCATGTTGCCCATGCACAATAATAGTTGTTAGCATATCAACATTCTTTTCTCAACTTCAGCTAAACCTTACAGATTAAATTTAGCAGTATATGCCCTTGCCGATCTTTTATCCATAGCGAGTAAGGCTATAACTCCAGTAAACTTACACCATCAAACACAACCTTAGATAAAATTAAATTGAGAGAAAATTATTTTAATCAAAACTTCAGGTCTTGAAAGAACACATTTTACTGTTGTTTTCACGCCGATAAAAGATAAGTAACGTAACGGTCAAGTTCGTACTACGATGAAATGAAGTGAAAATAGCAAACAGAATCACAATATTTTTACACAATAAACATACCCACAACGCAATCTGTTAACGAAAAAAATACTTTAGTTCATATTAAATTCATATTTCGACTTAAAAACACGTTGTATAATGACAAATTACCTTGTCTCATATAAGTAGAGTACAGTAAGTCCTCGGGTTACGCCGGTCTCGACTTACGATGTTTCGTGGTTACGAACGCGCCCCCATAAAAATATAAAAAATAATAATATGCGTCGTTCCGTCTTACGCGGTTTAGCGTCGTAAGCGACGTAAACAAAAGCGAACTAGTTCCAGGCGCACGGCGGAAGAATACGCTTTGTGGGGGAGAGGACGGCGTCGCTTCGCTACGCTCATTCCTCGCCCATACGCCATTTTGGTGTTTACGCTGCCTCTCTCTCCCTCGTGTTGTATCGTTTTTGTAACTTTTTACTCTTTGTTATGGCTCCCAAGCGCAAGGCGGACTCTTCTGATGGTAGTGCATCGAAGAAAAGAAAGGCCATCACCATGGAAATTAAAGTGGACATTACAAAGCGATCTGAGAAGGGAGAAATGCCAACAAACATTAGCCACTCGCTTGGCCTTAGCCGTTCGACCGTTGCTACCATTATCAAAGATAAAGAGCGCATTGTTGAACATGTGAAAGGATCTGCTCCTATGAAAGCAACAGTGATAACCAAGCAGCGTAGTGGTCTAATAATTGAAATGGAAAGGTTATTGGTGCTTTGGTTGGAAGACCAAAATCAACGGCGTATCCCAGTCAGCCTTATGGTGATTCAGGAGAAGGCGAAAAGATTGTTTGAAGCGTTGAAAAAAGAAAAGGGGGAGGGAAGTGAAAGAGAAGAGTTTGTGGCTAGTAGGGGTTGGTTTATGCGATTTAAGGCTCGGGCCAATTACCATAACCTTAAAGTGCAAGGTGAAGCTGCTAGTGGGGATGAGAAAGCAGCGAGTGAATTTCCTAAAGCATTGTCTGAGATAATTAAGGAGGGGGGTTATTCTGCTCAGCTAGTGTTTAACGTGGATGAGACAGGTTTGTTTTGGAAGCGTATGCCTAACCGCACTTACATCGCCAAGGAGGAGAAGTCAGCACCCGGTCATAAAGCCAGCAAGGAGAGGCCAACTTTACTTCTTGGGGGTAATGCTGCTGGCGACTTCAAACTGAAGCTCTTGTTGGTGTATCAGGCTGAAAATCCAAGGTCACTCAAGGGCATTTGGAAGGGTCAACTACCAGTAATTTGGAAGTCCAACAAGAAGGCAGGGGTGACACTTGCAGTGTTTGAGGACTGGTTCGTAAACCATTTTGTTCAAGTGTGGAGCGGTATTGCGCCTCCAAGGGTATCCCCTTTAAGGTGTTGCTAGTGCTGGACAATGCCCCTGGACACCCTGCCCAGCTGGGAGACTTCAACCCTAATGTCAAGGTGGTTTACCTTCCACCTAATACCACGGCCCTTTTACAGCCTATGGACCAAGGAGTGATTGCTTCATTCAAGGCCTACTACCTACGAAGGACAATTGCTATGGCTTTACAGGCAACTGAAACCAAAAAGGACTTTACTCTGAAGGACTTTTGGAAATCCTACAACATCCTTGATGCTGTAAAGAACATTGCTGATTCCTGGGAGGAGGTTAAGCAAACAAACATGAATGGTGTCTGGAAGAAAATTTGTCCTCAATTTGTGAATGATTTCCATGGGTTTGAGGACACAGTTCAGCAAGTTGTCAAGAACATTGTTGCCCTGAGTAAGGAAATCAATTTGGAGATGGAGGTTGATGATGTTACAGAGCTGCTGGAGTCTCATGGCGAGGAGTTATCTGCTGAGGACCTGATACAACTGGAGAAGCAGATGATAGAGGAAGAAGAAGAAGCACCCATCCCAGAGCCTAAGGCTTTTACAAGGCAGGACTTGGCAAGAGGTTTTGCAGAGTTGCAGCAAGCGTTGGCAACTTTTGAGGCTCAGGATCCCAACTTGGACAGGTTCACTAGGTTTTCCAGAGGCCTCATGGATTTGATGCAGTGTTACAAGGAGATCGTGGATGAAAAGAGGTTGCTCTCTGTTCAGACTAACCTGGAGCAGTATTTTAAGAAGGTAGAGAGGCCTGCAAGAGATCCTGTACCCTCTACCTCAGCTGCCTCTGCTAATCCAGACTCGCCTGCCCCACAATCTCCAGCACCTTCTGAATGTTCTGCTAACCCAGACTCGCCTGCCCCAGCATCTCCAGCATCTTCTGAATGTTCTGCTAACCCAGACTCACCTGCCCCAGCATCTCCAGCACCTTCTGTAGGTTCTGCCTCACCTCAAGACTCACCTGCCCCAGCATCTCCAGTATGTTCTGCCTCACCTCCAGACTCGCCTGCCCCAGCATCTCCAGCATCTTCTGGAGGTTCTTTTTCTCTTCACTAACCTCCCCCAGTCTCTCCAGCACCGCATCTTCCTCTCCAGTGTGCAAGCCAACCAAATGAATAAAGGTAAGGAATTGTTCTCTCGTTATTGATACATATTTACATTAAATCATGTGGTATTTTTTAATGTTCCGACTTACACTGAAAATCGTGTTACGACGCATCTTAAGAACGGATCAGCGTCGTAACTCGAGGACCCCCTGTATATAGATATTTTATGCTAACTAGAAGAAAGGCAATTCGCTCCGAATTGAGTTAAATACAGAGAAATAAACTCGTATTCACCATCAGCTGATTTCCAAACCAAAACACTGACTGCTTTGTTAGTATTTTGTGATAAAATAATATGAGAATACGTACAATATTATTGGATGCTGTAATGTATAGCTTTTTAAAAGAATCAGAAAAGATGCATATTCATTGTGTATTTATTTCGTAAATATACGTAGCCGTCAGCAGCCTGACATCGCTCAATTAGGTATGCCAATGTCGGTCCGATTCTGATTCCCAAAACAAAACCCGTTTTGTGTCCAATTTTTTTTTTCCCTCCACATATGTCATAGAAGAATGCATTGAAACTCCAAAATTATATTGTATAACTATGTAGTATACAGTATACTGAAGGCTAGGCGATTCTATTCATATAAATATGATATATGTACCACGATATCATCATCATCGTATAGGCGAGGCTAACTTGTTAAATATTCATTTCATACAATGAACTTACCTGTCAGATATATACATAGCTAAGACTCCGTCGTCCCCGACAGAAATTCAAATTTCGCGCCACTCGCTACCGGTAGGTCAGGTGATCTACCTGCCTGCCCTGGGCGGCAGGACTAGGAACCATTCCCGTTTTCTATCATATTTTCTCTGTCGCCGGTGGTATCAACATTGTTGTTACTACCTCCTGACTGGAATTCGCTTTTCAAGACTTTATTGATCATCTTTATTGGATTTATTGATCATCTTTATTGGATTTCTTGGTGACGTACTGGATCGTTGTTTTGGCATTCGCTACTGTGGACTGGATTTGGACTTGCTTTTGATTTTTCTAATGGAATGTCTGATTCAAGTGTTAGTGTGAGAGTGTGTGTGAATGTAGGCTGCAAGGTGAGGATACCGAAGGCTTCGGTTGATCCTCACACTGTATGTCGTAAATGTAGGGGGTTTGACTGTTCTTTGGCTAACACCTGCATTGAGTGTGAAAAGTTGGATGCTAATGAATGGAAGACTCTAACTTCTTACTTGAAGAAGTTAGAGAGGGATAGGATTAGACGGGCTGCACAAAAGAGTGTGAGTACAAGGCCTATTGAGCCTGTTTCTGAGTCTAACTCTACTTTTATTAATGAATATGATTCTCCCTATGTATCTGAATCCTCACAGGCTTTGCATTCGGATTCGGCTTCTGAAATCGCCAATCTGAAGGCTACTCTTCGTAAAATGAAGACAAAGATGGCGGCCATGCAAGGTAAGGCTAGTGATTGTGAATTACTAAGTGAAGTGAGTGTTCCCAGTGTTGTGGAGGGGGCGTCTGACCGTCCCTGCGATGCTCCCAGGCCTAGACCTCTTCCAAACTCACATACCCAGAGGAGTAGGAAAGTCGAAAGTCGTACGGAGGTTGTGGGGAATCCCCAACGGTCAGGCGTCCCTTCAGCAGGTTCTGTTTCGTTACAGTCTGCTCAGGACCGCTCTAATAGAAGCGTCCTACGAGATTGTTTCTCGTCGTCCGGTTCTCCTTCACCTAAACGAGGGTGGAAGGACTCGGATCTTTCTAGGCCACTGAAAAGGCATTGGAAAGAGCGCGCGTTCGACTCGAGCCCGGAACGCTTCTCGGAGGAAGCTCCTTCTTCTATCAAGAAGGCTAAGCTGGTTTCGACGCCTCCTAGAACAGTATTTGAGGATCGCACTTCTTCGAGTTCTCCTGCTTCTTCTATTGAAGAGGACGCTGGGGTGGCTTCCAAGAGGGTATTGCTTGCAGTTCAAGAGCAGATTGCCTCTTTGGTTGGAGTTCTGTCGAGGGATCCCCCTCGCAAGAAGGACGCTAGACTTCCTATTAAGAAGTCTCGTCTTCTTTCACCAGCCAGACGTGAAGCGTCCTCCAGACATGGGACGTCTTCCAGGCGCGAAGAGTCGTACAAACGTCAGGATCTATCCGAGCGAGTTGCTCTAGATCAGGATACGCTCAGGCGTGAGGCGCCAGCCAGGCGCGAGGCGCCAGCCAGGCGCGAGGCGCCAGTTAGGCGCGAGGATTCAGCCAAGCGCGAGGCGCCAGCCAAGCGCGAGGATTCAGCCAAGCGCGAGGCGCCAGCCAGGCGCGAGGAGTCAACATTGCGTGAGGCGCCAGACAAGCGCGAGACGTCAGCCAGGCGCGAGATGCCAGCCAGGCTACACGCTCCAGCCAAGCGCGAGGCGCCAGACAAGCGCGAGGAGCTTTTCAGGCGCGAGAAGTCAAGCAGACGCGAGACTTCTTTTAGACGTGAGAGAGAGTCGGTTCACTCTATGAGCCCCTCTCCTAGTAGGAGTTTGTCACCAGTAGAGAGAGAACGGGATGAAGATCCTCTCGTTTTTCAGGCCGATTCTCCACAAGGTGTAGAAGGAGATTCGGAAGAAGAGGGTGACGGTAGAGAAGGAGTCTCGAACTATAAAGTTCTGACTGACCTTCTTTTACAGGATACGGAGATTCTTTAACTCCTGCCGCTCCTCCTTCGCCTCGATCACTGTTTTCGAGTGCGATTGTGCCTAAGTCTTCGTCGGTCTTGAAGATGAGACCTACGATCTCTATGAAGAGAGCGCTTCAGTCCTTAGACAAATGGATGTTGTCTAAGAAGGATCTGGGCAGAACCACCTTCTGTATGCCTCCAGCCATACTTCTGGCAAGAGAGGTTTCTGGTACTGAACTGGGGAGAACATGGGCCTTTCTCTCCCAGCGGCAGCCGAAGCGGACTTTTCAACCTTGGTTTGACTCGTCAAGGAGACACGCTTTGAATGGAGCTCGCGTGTCTTGGGCGATTTCGGAGACGGATCATCTCCTCAAGGGACTCTTCCATATTTTGGAAGTGTTTAATTTCCTAGACTGGTCCCTTGGGTTGATGTCTAAGAAAGCTCATGACTCGGATGGTCTAGACCCCGAAGTCATTCTGAGTATTCTTGCTTGTATTGACAAGGCGGTACAAGACGGATCAGGAGAAATCTCCTCTCTTTTCGGAAGCAGTACTCCTTAAGAAGAGGAGTATTTTTAGTTCCTTCCTAACCAAGGCGGTTTTCTCCCTCACAGAGAGCAGCCCTGGTTTTCGCTCCCATGTCTGACTTCCTGTTTCCTTCTCAGTTAGTGAAGGACATTTCTCGATCACTGACTGAGAAGGCGACTCAGGATCTTCTCCTGCAAACTGCAAGGAAGAAGAGACCACTTGTTTCAGTTGACAAGAAAGGACCGACTTCTACTGTTCAGCCCTTTCGAGGAGGCCCTCTCTCCAGAGCTACCTCTAAGAGAAGAGGTCTTGAGAGGAGAGGTAAGGCTCCTTCCCGTCCCTTTAAGAAAGGGAAGTGAGACAGACACCTCAAACACCAGTGGGGGCCAGGCTTCTCGAATTTGCAGACGCCTGGTCACTCATAAACTCGGACGCCTCTTCCATGTCCATAATCAGGAAGGGATTATCTTATCCCCTTCCAAGACAGTCCTCCCCTAACGACCATTCCGCGGGAACTGTCAGCCAGATACAGGGACCCTGTACTGAGGGATACTCTTCGTCTGATGGTGAATCAAATGTGGGACAAAAGAGCTATAGAATTGGTTCTAGAGCAAAACTCTCCGGGGTTTTACAATCGGCTTTTCCTGGTTGCGAAAGCCTCGGGGGGCTGGAGACCAGTTCTAGATGTCAGCGCTCTGAACAAGTTCGTTCTAAAGGAGAAGTTCTCTATGGAGACTTCGGCCTCAGTCCTGGCGGCTTTACGTCAAGGAGATTGGATGGTGTCGCTGGATCTCCAGGACGCCTATTTTCATGTCCCGATTCACCCTTCGTCGAAGAAGTACCTCCGTTTCATGACGGGGGGAAGGATCTTTCAGTTCAGGGCCTTGTGTTTCGGCCTGTCCACAGCTCCTCAGGTCTTCACAAACCTGATGAGGAATGTGGCGAGGTTTCTTCACCTCAAAGGCGTCAACATCTCTCTATATTTGGACGATTGGCTCATCAGGGCCAGAACAGAGAGACAGTGTTTGGAGGACCTTTCTTTGACCCTAGACCTGATAAAGGCGTTGGGACTACTCGTGAACCTCGAGAAGTCACAGCTGATTCCCAGACAAAACTTGGTCTATCTGGGGATTCAGATGGATTCTCGGGGTTTTCGAGTATTTCCTTCGCAAGAGAGAATCGTGAGAGGCTTGGAAAAAGTCTCTCTCTTCTTAGGGAAAGAACGGACTTCGGCGAGGGAATGGTTAAGCCTGCTAGGCACCCTTTCCTCGCTCGAACAGTTCTTTCCTCTAGGAAGACTACATCTTCGCCCTCTTCAGTTTTTCCTAAGGAGATCTTGGAACTGGAAGACGGGACTTCTCTCCGACAGTTTTCTCCTTCCAATGGAGATGAAACCACACCTGCAATGGTGGTTGTCCCCTCTAAAAGAGAACAAGGGAATTTCTCTGGAAGTTCCGAACCCAAGCCGAGTGTTGTATTCCGACGCATCGGAGAAGGGTTGGGGAGCAACACTAGGACGAGAGAAGTGTCAGGCACCTGGAAGGCAGCACAGGTGTCCTGGCACATAAATTGCAAAGAACTTCTAGCAGTTCACTTGGCGCTAAAGTTCTTCGAACCCCTTGTGACGAACAGTGTGGTCCAAGTGAATGTGGACAACACTACAGCCCTGTCCTACATTCGGAAGCAAGGAGGAACGCACTCAGTGTCGCTTTACGAGATAGCAAGAGATCTGCTAATTTGGGCCTCACAAAGAAACATCTCCCTCCTGACAAGATTTGTTCAGGGGACGAGAAACGTCAGGGCGGACAGACTGAGCAGGAGAAGCCAGGTCCTTCACACAGAATGGACTCTTCATTCAGAGGTGTGTCAGAGTCTTTGGGATCTTTGGTGCACTCCTCACGTAGATCTGTTCGCCACATTCCTTTCCAAAAGGCTGGAAGTCTTTTGTTCAGTGGTGGAAGACCCAAGAGCTCTCGTGGTCGACGCCTTCCTGCTGGACTGGTCTCATGTGGACGTGTACGCTTTCCCCCCTTTCAAAATCCTGGGACAAGTGTTGAGAAAGTTCGTAGCGTCCAACGGGACAAGGATGACCCTGATAGCCCCGTTTTGGCCAGCACAAGATTGGTTTGCAGAGGTGCTGGAGTGGACAGTAGACTTCCCAAGATCCCTTCCAAAAAGGATGGATCTTCTCAGACAGCCACACTTCGAGAGGTTTCATCAAAACCTCCCCGCTCTCGCGCTGACTGCCTTTCGACTATCGAAAGACTTGTCAGAGCGAGGGGGTTTTCTCGCGAAGCTGCAAGCGCTATCGCTAGAGCCCGCAGAGCTTCCACTAGACGAGTCTATCAGTCGAAGTGGGAGGTATTCAGAAGGTGGTGTAAGTCTAAGAAGTTGTCCTCCTCCAGTACCTCTATAACCGAAATCGCTGATTTCCTTTTGTTCTTGAGAGAGGTCTCTCATTTGTCTGTATCGACGATCAAAGGATACAGGAGCATGCTTTCGGCAGTATTTAGAAACAGAGGCCTAGACATTGCTGAGAATAAAGATCTGCACGACTTGATTAGATCGTTTGAAACGACAAAAATTGAAGGAACTAAACTCCTCCCAGCTGGAACCTGGACGTAGTTCTCAAGTTCCTTTCGTCTGACAGATTTGAGCCTCCCCACGTAGCTTCGTTCAGGGATATAACAAGAAAATGCTTGTTTCTCCTATCTTTGGCGACAGCCAAAAGAGTTGGCGAACTTCATGCCCTAGAAGATGAAGTCGGCTTTAACAAAGACTCGGCCTTTTGCTCGTTTAGAACTCTTTTTCTAGCGAAGAATGAAAATCCATCGAATCCCTGGCCCAAGAGATTCGAGATCAAAGGCTTATCGAGTCTAGTAGGGAGAGAAACAGAGAGGTCTCTTTGCCCGGTAAGAGCCTTGAAGTTCTTCTTACAAAGAAAGAAACAAATTGGTGTTCGATTAAGGACCCCACAAGAATCATGTCTAAGAACGCATTAGCTTTCTTCATTAGGAGCGTCATTACGGATGCTCACAAGTTCTGTCCTGACGACTCTTTTCCGCTTTTAAGAGTAAAAGCCCATGAAGTTAGAGCAGTGGCGATGTCTCTCTCTTTTCAGAAGAATATGTCGTTAAAGAAAATCATTGACACGACATATTGGAGGTGCAATTCAGTTTTTTGCATCTCACTATCTTAAAGACGTTCGCGTGACCTACGAGAAATGTTTTTCTCTGGGACCTTTTGTATCGGCGGATACAATACTGGGTACGGGAGCAAACACCAATCCTTAAATTTGTACATACCTTCTACTAGATATGTTCTAGATTTCTGCTGACAAAGAGGGCTCGGTGCTGCACTGGCGGCCAGTCACTGTTGTTCAGTAAGGAACTCTTGTGATATCTTTTAGGGGAGTATTAAAATTTTTTTTTTTTTTGAGAATTTTTGTATGAATGCGTTTTTCGTTTCGAGTTATGGGTTGTTTGTAATGAGTTCGGGGATAACTCAGAACAATTCTATATACTAACATGGTGGTTAGGATCAGGTGGTCGGGATTGGTTATGCTCCTTCATAAGGTGTGTTGTCATAGAAGTGGTCCAGTACCCATTGACAAAGTCCTTTTAGGCTCTGCCGAGTAAGCGGTTCTTATACCCATCGACAGACCCACAAGAACTCTAGCCATAGATCTAATATCTCGCTAAAGTCTTGAGGTGATGCAGACTACCGGGCTACAGCCACGAAGTCTACCACCTATCAGGTAGGAACCAAGGTTTTTCTTTTATACCTACAACATATGTTGTTTACCTGTCTATTCCATATTAGCTGTCTCTGACCCTCCACCAAAGGGTGCCAATCAGCTATGTATATATCTGACAGGTAAGTTCATTGTATGAAAATGATATTGTTATAATACAATAAAGTTTCATACATACTTACCTGGCAGATATATACGATTAATGGCCCACCCAGCCTCCCCGCAGGAGACAGGTGGAAGAGAGAAAATATGATAGAAAACGGGAAGGAATGGTCCTAGTCCTGCCGCCCAGGGCAGGCAGGTAGATCACCTGACCTACCGGTAGCGAGTGGCGCGAAATTTGAATTTCTGTCGGGGACGACGGAGTCTTAGCTATGTATATATCTGCCAGGTAAGTATGTATGAAACTTTATTGTATTATAACAATATTATATTTCTCTTTGTACTGAATCATCATAAGCCAATGTGCATTGAATAGAGAATTAGCTGAAATTAATAATTAGTATGCCATATATGTATAAAGTATGCTGTGTAATGTAGGCTAGGCTACCCTATATGTAAAGTTGGTACTGATTACCCCAGTGTAGGCTACGCTAGTATAATATCATTACAGTAAATTAACATGGGCCGACTTACGTCCAAATCGATTTATGACTGGTTGTTTGTAACCAATTGCGGTAGTAAGTCGGCTAATACCTGTGATGTAAAAATATATCAGTCCTCTTCTCATTAACGTCATTTGTAACATAACTATGGTAATTTTTTACTATCGTACGATGGTTGAAATGCAAGCAAAAAGGCTGTTTTTATCAGATTGGTTGTTCATAGCAAATCAGCTGTTTTTGGCTATATACATTTTCCAAACAAGTATAACATTACTACCAATACTTTTTGTTTTCTCTTTTACTTTTTTAAACATAACTAGAAGATGGAATAGATTAAGAGATGGAGGAAACGAGGTTAGCATAACTAAAAAATGGAATAGAAAAAGAGGAGGAAAAGAGGTTAGCCGTTTGTTAAATTTTGGTCTCGTGAATTTAACTCGCATGATATGTGAGATACGTGATATACGTAATCATTTTTTGAGGGTAAAAATTTGGGGGTCACATGATATGTGAGATCGCGTGTTATGCGAGTATATACGGTAGGTAAATGGTTGGTAATGCTTGTATTTAGTGCAACTATTTACTATTTTATTTAGTAGACCAAGTTTTATCACAATTGTACATGTTTCACTGCAAAATCTTGACTTTGAGATTTTTTTTATATAGTAATAATAATAAAAATCAGATGGCAGTGTCTTGGACCTTTTTTAAAATATAGGTTACAGAATGTACACTGGAGCTTTTGCATCCAGTCTCTGAAGTTGCTGCTATTTTGTTGAACAGGATGACAAAATCATATTTGCAGGTTCATAATTCTCGCTTTGACAGATTTTTTTTTTTTTTTTTTTTCTTTCTTTCTTTTTTCTTTAAATGGCATAAGTTTTTAATCAAGGCAACTGGCAACTTGAGGTTTGAGAAGTTGGACATCTGGGTTGGAAGAGAAAGGGAACAGATGAAAAAAGTATATGGCAAAAAGTTCCTCAACAACTAATGTTGCAAAATTTTACATTAGCTCTCAAGAACTTTGCTGTCAAAAATGTTTTCAAAAGCAATTATTTAAAACCGAATTAAATTACTTTTTTGAGTTAATCTTATAGTACACACCAATCCTTTAATTGCCCTCAAACCTCACAGGGTGGACAGAACATTCTTACTTCTTAATTGTACCACGAACCTGAACAAATTATTCATCTTAGCTTCGATATTATGAATGACAGAATGCACGGGGGTTCCTAACCGAGGTGATATGCTAGTGGTGATCTTACTGTTTTGAATACTTTAATGTGTATAGTATTTATACTAGTATAAATGTACACATTTACTCTATACCATCTTTTAACAAGTTAATTGTTATTAATTGTTCGATGCTCGCAGTTTACCTATCATTTACAAGGTGAGGACTGGTACTCCACTAACTAGAATCACTGGTTGTAATGTAATTGCATCACTAGCAATTCTTGTTGTAGATGGCAGTACCAGTGTCATTTTCATTCTCACACCTATATTAGAGGTATTGTTAAGTATTCTGAGATAAATGGCATTATCAAGAAATATTCATGCAATTTTGATAATATGCTTTTTTCTTTTCCTCAGGTCAACAGCATCAAAGAATCCATTCGACGGGGACATGACGATTTAGGTGATCACTACTTAGATTGCGGTGACCTTTCAAATGCCCTGAAATGCTATTCCCGTGCCCGCGACTATTGTACATCCTTTAAACACATCATTAACATGTGTCTTAATGTGATTAAGGTATGGACCACTTAAAAGAGGAGTGTGAAGTCATGAATTTGAATATCTTTGAAATAAAAATTGATTAAAAATTTTGTCATTTTTCTCTGGACAAACCAGTACTGATTCACTTTTGACTGAATAAACTGAAAATCTGAGTAATTAGTTATTGTCTTTATTCATCAGGTTTCCATCTATTTAAACAATTGGTCACATGTACTGAGTTATGTCAGCAAAGCTCAAGCGACTCCTGAAGTAACAGAAACGAGGGTACGTATGCATTTTTGCATGTGATGTAAAAGAAATAGTCTCAGTATCTCTTTATCTTTAATAATGTACATTATGATGCTTGTATAGATTTTGAAGCCCAATCCAGAATTATGTGGATAATTTTAATAATTTATTAATACATAATATTTTCAAATTATTACTAGATTGTAATGAATAGTAAATTTGTATGCTTTTAATTTCAGCAAAGTGGCAACAAAGATCAGTCGGCAGTTATCCAAACAAAATTAACATGTGCTGCAGGTTTAGCACAGTTAGCCACTAGAAAATATAAGGTAACTAGCATTACCATTTGCTGTATATACACTGGAAGTTGACTTTCATTTTAGTATAAGGCAGTTGAACTACAAGTGTACAGTAATTTTCTGAATATGATTCATACTAAATATTGCCCCTTTTTTCAGGCTGCAGCTAAGAGTTTTCTTCTCGCTCAGCTTGATTCAGCTGATTTTCCAGACCTTTTGTCTACTTCCAATATAGCTATGTATGGTGGCTTATGTGCGTTAGCCACGTTTTCTCGTCAAGAATTACAGAAGTTGGTTATTTCTAGTAGGTGAGTGTTGCATGCAGTAAATGAAGCTGAAGTAGCTTCATTATACTATAGCTTTTGTTATGATAGCTCATGTTGGTATCAGTGGGGAAATAATTGATGCCAAGAAATGTTGAAAAGTTTTTGTAAAAGCAATAAGAATTCAGGGGATGAGACCACACCTGCGTGTGACAAGCTCATGAAACTGTAATTTTTTAAGAGGAATGGCAAGTTCAAGATACCCCTGGAGGGAGTTACTGCTGTCATTACACCTCATGCGTTGTACTGTAGGCATTACTTAGGGTTCTTTATCTTACCTCTGTTCATGTTCTCTTTCCTTCATCCTGCTTTCCACTCTCTCTTAATAATTGTTTCAACGTTATTTTCAGTACTGAATGACCTCATGGGTCCCAGTGCTTGGCCCCAATTTTATATTTCAGTCCAATTTCAATATCCTACAGTCTAGATATAATATGTTTGAATATTATTGAAGTCACTGTAATTAATGTCCCTTTGCAAGGCTAACTTGCTTGTATAAAGAAAAATTGTTAGAATGCCTTAGTCTAATTGAGTCCCAGTCAGAGGGTTTGTGCTGTACTTGGCACTAAATATACTACTTAAGATTCTATACATTGTCCCTAAAGCCTCCAGTTGCATTTTGCAAAGTTCTAGGGTGTTAATTCCAGTCTTTAACCTCTGGTCTCTATCCACCTAACCATTTAAGTTCAGTAATCTTGTCTCTCCAGTTTCTACTCATATGTGAGGGTAAATCCTTCAAACCTTCTGTAATGTTTCAAGAAGTGTCAAAACTTATATATAACTATGTCCTAAAGGTTTTTTCCAGCAGTTTTAATATGAGCAGGATATTAGGCTACATTTTGTTTTATTGCAGTTATAGACCACATCTAGTAACTCAAAACAAAGTACCTTTTCAAACTAAACTCTGCAGCTCCATGAATGCCAACTTTTACATGTGAGTTTAATATGCAAGTGAAAATTACATAATCAGTTACATTTTTGCCAACTAACAATAGCCTTTTGAAGAGGTTAAAATGTTCTTATTAAGACAAAGATAATAATTTTTGTATCCTTCAAGTAAATATTTTCAATTTATGTATAGTAATAAACATTATTGCTTCACGATACCGTTATTTATGTAATTTCTCTTAATTTTTCAATTTTTCAGTTCGTTTAAACTATTTTTGGAAGTGGAACCACAGTTACGTGACATCATTTTTAAGTTTTATGAATCCAAGTATGCCTCCTGCCTCAAACTTTTAGATGAATTAAAGGTATGTATATTGTTTTGTATATTCCAAAAAGTATGATTATGTTAAACGTATTGAAAGTTCGTAGTTTATTAGGTAAAATACAGGCAGTCCCCGGGTTACGACGTGGATTCCGTTCTTGAGACGCGTCGTAAGCCGGAACATCGTCAAAAATCCTGAGAAAACCTTACTTTTAATGCTTTGGGTGCATTCAAAACTATGTAAAGTGCATTCTTATTACATTTTTCATCATTAAAACCTTCAAATGTTGATTATTTTGCATTTTTGGTGTCATATTTCTTCTGCCAGATCACCGTTGTAGGCACCATAACCCTGGAACATGCATCATAACCCTGGAAATAATTTCTTATGAATATAATTGAAAAGCGCCTTAACCTCAGAACGTCGTAAGCCGAACCCATCGTAACCCGGGAACTGCCTGTACTGAATTTTAGTTGTAAAATATGAACTTGCCCACATGTTTTAAGCCTAAATTATGTTTTGGGATGACAAGTTTACAATAATTCAGTAATTGAAATGAGTTAAAAGTTTGGATTGCCAATTATTAGTTAGGAACAGCTAGGATTTTTTTTCTTCTGGTTCTGATGCATATAAGCACATCTATGTGAAAAAGGGTTGATGGCTATATCTAAGCAGCAGTTGAAATGAATATGACACATTCCTTGCTTGAAAGTATTAGAAAAGATTTTTTACTCCCAGTTGCCTTTGATAGTAGTGTTACATTTCTGAAGATTACCTTGCAGTTGATAAGATTGTAAAACATACTACTAACCAAGGTTATTATGTAAGGTTCAGGTCTTTATAGTACAGGCACAAATGATACATTACTGAGAATTAACTTCAGGTTCATAAAACGATGAGTGAATTGTAAAATTGAGTGTGTGTATGTAGTTATTCAATTTATTTTTTACCAAGATTATTATGGGCCTGCTTTGTTCAAGAGTTCAAGTCATTAAGTAATAGCCACACACAGGTTGTTGGGTGGACTTTTGCAGAGGTGATACAATATTCTTCTAAGATCCATATGACAGAAATACTCAAAAAATTTTTCTTCCATCTTCCTATCCACCTTCTAACAATTGTTTCATAGTGCAACTGCGAGGTTTTCCTCCTATTACACCTTTCTACCCTCAATTGCATTTTCAACGCTGAATGACCTCATAGTTCCAGCATTTGGCCTTAATTCTATATTACATTCCATTTGACAGAAATGATGTACTGTATTTCTCTTCTCATTTTTTTTTCAGGATGTTTTAATGTTGGACCTGTATTTGGCGCCGCATCTCAACACACTATACTCTCGTATTAGAAATCGAGCTCTTATACAGTATTTTAGGTTAGTTTTGCTCTTATTATTTGGTTGAAAAACTGGCAATAGGATGCTGAGGTTGAAATAAGTGTCTTCCTTGCTATTATGTACATCAGTGAATATGAACAGCCAAAAATTTGTGCTATAAATACTACACCATAATGTGATTCTTAGTGTAAAATCTAACTGTCAGTGACGGTTCTGATACTAGGTGTCATTTGTTTAGTTTTGAATATGTATTTTTTCTTGTTTTCTACAGTCCTTACATGAGTGCAGACTTGGAAAAGATGGCTGCAGCATTCAATACCACTATAAGTGCTCTAGAAGATGAGTTGATGGCTTTAATACTGGATGGTCAAATTCAAGCACGTATAGATTCCCATAATAAGGTAAAGTTGCTGTGTCCTTTGATTTCTTGTCAAGTAAATGAAAAGGTTAAATTGGAGGTTTAGTTATTAATTTGCTATAAAATTATCTGTGGTTTTTTTTCATGTTAGATGCCTGAAAAGTTGCATGATTTGATATTTGTGTTATGTAGTATATTTGATTTTAAGAGAAGTTTAGTTTTACTCTTTCATTCACTTGACCTCCGCAAAACATGTTTGCTCCAGAGTGAAACATTTTGTAGTTGATCATGTGCGTACTTGCTTTTTCTTTTGATTAATCAATGAGTGAGGAACCAGTGGTGTAATAACAGTTACAGCCAGACTCCTTAGTCTACTGTAATTGTAAATTTGTTCATACACGAAACAAACCTTCGGTCTTAACATTAGGATTTACTAGCGCCAAGCTGGAAACCGGTAGAATTAAAATTACACTTGTGAGATCCAGGGACTAATGGCATCTATACCAGGTCACGGGGCATGTATACCCAGGATGCCCACGGCTACCTGTGACCCACCAGTTATTTTCCTACCGCCTTTAAGATAAGACGTGTTACTGTCTATCTGATTTAAAGCCGGTTTTTCAGTTTGCCCGTTCTTTATCCATTTCATTTTTTATTTTTCATTCCTTTTCTTTCTCCAAGTGTGATCAGTGTGTGGTAAGAGTGTATACGTGGTATGATGGAGAATTTTGCCTCAACTTCGGGATCGTCTACCGTTTCGAAGAGGAGACAAAGGAAATGCCCAGGAGTCAGTGGCTTTCCATGTTCTAGGTTCCTAACTTCGGTGTCGACGGATCCTCATCCAACGTGTAGTAGGTGCAGGGAAAACGTATGTATGGTTACTAATCCGTGTTCTGTTTGTCGCGGTTGGTCGGTGGAACAGTGGAAGAAGTTCTATGGGAAAAGCCAATACAAAAGGAAGGAGGTGACGCCATCTTTGGATGACCAAACCTTACCGGCTTCTTTTGTATCGGCAATAAACCAGGCTGCTCCATATGTTTCTCCACCTGCTTTTGATTTGTCTCATACCCCTTCGGTTTCTCCTAGCGGTTCTGTATCGGAAACGTCAGGAGGGGCCTTGGGTAATTTTATGAATAATTTGCACTCTCCTTTGTTCCCAGCAAGTAGAGGGGGAGATCCGCCATCTTTGTTCCAGGCTCCTGCTACTCAAGCGCATAGGTTAGATGGTACGTGGTCAGCGCTAGGCCTACCAGGCGTACCAACCTTGGATGGTCTGCTTGCGCATTATATGACGTCACGGTTCCAGCAGGGTCCGGCAGCGCTGAATGTTCCTCATCCCCCGGGCTTGCAATTTATGGGAATTAATGCCGCGGCTTCACCATCCCACTCAGTGTTTACAGCGATGCAGAACGTGGGATGTAGTTTGGCAGCAAACGTGCGGTTGCCAGGAGAAACCTCTCAGTCTCTCCCTACGAGAGGGATGACGTCACAACATACGTCACACTCCGATATGGCAGGCGTGATGACGTCACAGACCGATTCTCGGCCTTTTTCGCTGCACCCAGACGCTAATACGCCTTCTGACCCGTCTGCAAACTGTAATGCAGAAATTACAGGATATAGAGAAGAGAATGAATAAGAGAGACAAAAAGAAAAAGTGTGATTCGCCTTCTTCGTCTTCTTCCTCTAGTTCGGCGTCATCGCTAAGTCCGATAACGTCACGGCGAGCGCCAGTCAAGCGTTGGAGGAGGATTCGGGAGTTCCTGGCGGATCCTCAGGCTAAGAAGAGAAGAATCAATTCTTCCTCATCTTCGGACCAAGACTGTCATTTCCAAGTCAGCAAGAAGGTCGGGAAGTCAGTGGCTATTAAGCACAAGGTTGGCAGACGAAGCCGTTCGCAAGAATCCGAACAAGCGAGAGAGGGGTGACGGCGGCGGGCCTAGCGGCCGAGGCGGAGTTGCCAGTTCGGATCGCAAAAACTGCGATACCTCTGGTAAAATCGACGTTAGCGGCGAAAGGTGCAGCAGAGGATGGAATGCAGGTCCCAGTTTCGCCCGTAAGGCCGTTCAAAATACGTACGAAGGACGATAACGCTCCTATTAAAAGTACGAAAAATAGAGATTGTTCCGATACGTAATACAAACCATCGGTCCTTTAACAATAGGAAGTAGCTAGCGGCAGCTGGAACGGTCGTAAGCTTCGAACAAGGGGAGAACGGTAGTTAACTGCTTGTCCGACAGTCGCGCGCCGCGCGACTGGGAGGTAAACAAATCACTTTTGCTTTCGGCCGCGGTGTGAAGGACGTGTTCGTCATCGCTCTCTGCCCGCTTCATTGTCGTATGCTTTGTTTATATTGTGTTTTCTACTAATGGTTTGTTTGACTTGAAAATGAAACTGTAAGTACACTGTTTTCATTTTCATTACTTAATTAGGAACCAACATGGAGTTATCGCCGTAGATTGCGGCGATTTTCCTCTATTTTCATGAATTGAACCCTTGAATTATGCCTCGGTGCCGAGGGCGGGCGCGCTCGCACCGAGTCATGTATTTTGGGCGAAAGTGTGTAATTGAAAAATGTAAGTACTCTTTTCATTATATGTTTGCCCTGTGCGTTCGTTACCGAGTGTGTTTGCGCTTGGCACGAGCCTTTTAATTTTGTATAATAGAATGCAATGAAAGTGGATTCGCAATTGCAATATTCTTTTCATTTTCATTTATTTATTTGCATGAAATTTAATTTTGATCAATTTTCGTTCTTACCCGGGAATTGATCCTTACGATTTTTTTTTTTTTTATGTGAAATGAAATCGCAAGTGCAGTATTCTGTTTCATTTTCATATATATTTTATGATAGCATCATATTATTGGATCAAGTTTCCGTTCTTACCCGGGAATTGATCTTTTCCCCTTTTGTAAGTTCTATGAAGTGAATCGCAGGGCAGTATTCTGTTTCATTTTCATATTACTTTTCACTGCTGTGCGGGGGGGTAGGGGGTAAAGGGGGAAGCGAAGGTTCTGCCAGGAAGTCGTCGGAAAGCTCTCCCGCGACTCCCTTGGTATCCGATTCTTCGTCTTCCTTCCTGCCCCCGCTCAGTTCTTCTTCGTTGTATTTTGTATTTGGGTCTTCCTTGCGTTCGGGGTGGGGCATGCTTCCCCCCGTGCGTGAGGGAACCCCTCTTACTAATCTATCTATGTTACCGCAGGTGCTACATCCGTGGGAGACGACCTTGGACAGGTATGACCACCGCGGAGGCAGGGCGTGCCTAGCATCCACGGGCTGCTGCAGCGTCTAGCGAGGTCTGGGGCGGTCTCCACTACTACCACGGCCGCTTATGCTGCTCCCCCCCCTCCTGGTCTACACTCCCCATGCTGTGTCGATGACGCCGTCTGCCGCTACTAGGGCCGCAGCCGTACCGAGGTGGGGTTGCCGCCGCCGCCTGTTTTTTCTTCGTGTTCGCCTGCCCCAGACTTACCGCTGTTCCAGCAGCTCGCCCCTGGGACCGGGCGCCAGGACCCAGGTTCCGCTGGCTGCCGATGATTCTACGAGGCGATCGCTGGGACTGCCGTACCTGCCGCTGATGTGATTCCCGCTGTTGGCTTGGCTGTCCCTTCTGGGTCTACCGCTGCCGCTGTTCCTGCCGCTCCTGAACTGGTTGCTGTTCCTGTCGCTCCTGGTTTCCTGTGCCTGTCCATGTGGTCCTGCCCACGGTGTGTCTTCCCCAGTCCCAGGTCCTTCCGGACAGGTTGCAGTCGGGCCGTGTTGCTTCGGCAATAGCCCCGGCTCCGGCCTGGATAGGAGGACCTGACGACTGTCCTGCGTGAGCTGACGAGGAAGAGGAGAAGAGGAAGCTGTCATCTTCGTCTTCATCGTCTGCTGCTGCCTCTTTCCCCTTCGACTTCTAAGGCCCATAAGCCGAAGAAGAAGAAGGCTGCCTTCCCCCCTAAGAAGTCTCCTTCGGGAACTTCTAAGGGCCCGTCCCACCTCGGTGGGAACGGGGGGTCCTTCTGCTGGTCCTCCTGCTCCTTCGGAGCGGGGCCCGTCTCCCCTTCCCGTAAGAAGAGATAGACGGGGACCAGAGGAGTATTGGTTAGCTCTGGTACTTCCTTGCCTGGTGCTAGCGGCGATGCCGCTACGCCAGGTTCCGGCTCGGTCTCTCGGTTCGCCGAGAGATCCCGAGTGTACGTTCTCCCTCGGGAGACCGTGCAGCCAAGTTTCGGCGACCAGAGTTCGCTCGGCGCCAAGACGCGGCACGGAGCAGAAGGCTGGTGAGAGACGCTCAGGTGACTCTTGCCAGGCCAGCGGCCGCTCTTGCAGCGACCAGCTGGTAACCCGGGTTTTCCCCCTAAGAAGGCTCCTTCGGGACCTTCTAAGGGCCCGTCTCGCTCCGGCGATTCGGGGAGCTCTTCTGCTGGTCCTCCTGCTCCCTCGGGAAAGGCAGGGCCGTCTTTTCTTCTACCAAGGAGAAGAAGACGGGGACCAGAGGAGTACCAGCTTCGGCTGGCACTTCCTCGCCTGGTTCTAGCGGTTCTGCCGCTAAACAGGATCTGCCTCGGCTTCTCGTTAGCGAGAAGTACCGAGTGGACGGTCTCCCGCGGGCGGGAGACCGTCCAGCCAAAGTCTTGACGCCCGAGCTCGCTCGCCGTCAAGAACCGAAGCGCGGAGCAGAAGACTGGCGAGAGTTGTGCAGACGACTCTCGTCAGGCCAGTGGACGCTCTCGCAGCGACCAGCTGGCTCTGCTCGGGTTGACGTGACGGTCGCTGACCAGCCACGAGTTGAGGCGAGGAAGGGGTCCCCCGCGGCCGTCGGTACCAGCCACGGCTGGTACCAGCGGCTCGACGCGCCGAGAGGACGCTCGCCGGTCTCACCGCGACAGCGAACTTAGCAGGTCACCTGACGCCGCTCCCATCGGGACCGGGCGAAGATGGTAACCAGCAACAGCTCGCCTGACGCTAGAGATCAGCGTCGACGTTCTCAGCCGAGCCTCTCGCCCCAGGCGAGCGGCAAGGCTAGGCTGCTGCTCGATCGCCACCGCGGGTTGACGATCAGCAGCAGCCCTCCAAGCACGCTGGTCCTGCCAGCGAGGCTAGGGGGGGGCGTCAGGTCTGCATCTCCTGTACCTTCAACCTCCTCGGGCTACACCGGGAGGAGTGAGGTACCTTATGAGTGATCGCGAGAGTGTGCGCCCGCTCGCGATCCCGCTATGACGCCGTATGGACCAGGCACGGTTCTAGGACCGACCAGGACATAACGTGCAAGTAGCTGGAGGCGACCGTCAGGGGTCTGCCGCTATTCCTCCTTCGGAAGGAGAGTATCTCGGGATCTGTTCTTGTTGGAAGGACTGGACGGTCCTACTCCGCAAGACGCGGTTACTCCCGAGATACAGAGGAAATTGCAGAAGTCATAAGCTGATTCGTCAGCATAATGACCTTGCGGAAGGATTGCCGCTCCCACCAGCAGAGCCCACGTCTCTGCTCGAGTCGTTTTGGGGCCCGAGAGGGAACCCAAACCGACGGTGGGTCTGCCGCGATACGGAGCTTGCCGATTCTGTCTCGAACCAGAGTCTCTCGTCTCCGGACAAGAAGGCTCGCTCAGTTCTGGCCGGTCGATCAAGCTACTTCCACCTCCTCTACTGCGACAGCGGCGTTTCTACGTGTCTTCGGACACCGTATTTAATACTCCTTCGGTCCTCCTGAGAGGTTTCGACCTCGACGAGGACTGGAATGAGTCGGAGGACGGTATCGGCTCTCCCCTGTCAGGTGTCGATCAGCCCCACCCAGACGACGTTCACAGTGGCGGCAGACCCTTACCTACAGTGAGAGTTCGTAACCCTCCGCGCGGGAAAACGTCTCCTGACGATACGTTTTCCCAGACTCTGAGAGACCATCGCCGCAAGGCGATGGCTGCTCCTATTCTTCTCCAACTGCTAGTTCACTGGGAGGCGAGCGAGTATCCAATTCCTCCCCCCATTCTCTCCTTACGGCTACGAGGGAAAGGGGAGGGATCCTACAGAGATTTCTCTGTAGGATCCCACGTTCGGGACTGCGCTACCGGGGGGACCTTCGGGTCCTACCTGACGTAAGCCCCGGTCGTTGAGGAGGGATCCTGCCCCATTCTCGATTTCTACGGGAATCGAGAGGACCACCAGCCGATATCGTTTGACGAATTCGGTGGGGGTTTCGCAGACTGCTTAGAATTCTAAGGAATTTCTAGCGCATTCAGAGTGTTCGAGTTTTTTACGATCTCCAAACACTTAGGCGAGACCACGGTCTAAAGTGAGCGAGACGAGAATCCCCGATGTTACATGATAATCGGGAACCTCACCTATGCTCGAATTCCTGGAATTTCTAGCATTGGGAAGAAGACTGCTGCTGAAAGAAACTTTGTTCCGACACGGCATACAAACCTTCGGTCCTTTTACAATAGGAAGATACTAGCGGCAGCTGGATAGGTCGTAAGCTTTCGAACAAGGGGTTCGGTAGTTAACTGCTTGTCCGACAGGCGCGCGCGCGCGACTGGGAGGTAAACAATCACTTTTGCTTTCGGCCTCACAGTGGATGGACGTGTGTGTTCGCTCTCTGCCCGCTGCTCGTCGTTTGCTTTCTAAGTTTGTTTGTAATTGTGTATGAAAGAGCTTGTAAGTACAATTATTCTCTTCTCATATTAATTACTCTGCAAGTGAATAATGATGGAATCTCCTCGCCTCGCTA
>NC_087215.1:921457-925221 GCF_015104395.2 Macrobrachium nipponense | reverse complement strand
GGTTTTATTACCGGAGAGTTACGTGACGTCACAGGGGGTAGGAAAGGTGGAGTCAATTTGGGGTCAGGGGTTGAAAGAATGGGTTTTATTCCCAGAGAGTTACGTGACGTCACAGGGGGTAGGAAAGGTGGAGTCAATTGGGGTCAGGGGTTGGAAAGAATGGTTTTATTCCCAGAGAGTTACGTGACGTCACAGGGTAGAATAGTGGAGTCAATTTGGGGTGAGGGGTTGAAATGTTGGTTTTTATTCCCGGAGAGTTACGTGACGTCACAGGGGGTAGGAAAGGTGGAGTAGACAAATGGAGTCAATTATGTTGGGGTCAGGGGTGTCCACGCCCCCCAGAATAGTGGAGGGTTGAAAGGATGGTTTTATTCCCTTATAGTTATGTGACGTCACAGGGGTAGAAAAGTGGAGTCGATTGGGGTTAGGGAGGCCACGCCCCCCCTAA
The DNA here is from genome assembly GCF_015104395.2 of Macrobrachium nipponense. Classification (NCBI taxonomy): domain Eukaryota; kingdom Metazoa; phylum Arthropoda; class Malacostraca; order Decapoda; family Palaemonidae; genus Macrobrachium; species Macrobrachium nipponense. Next base: position 924,773 of record NC_087215.1, on the reverse strand, counting down.
TATGAGCTCATGTACGTACATGAGCTTGTAAGACAAATGGAGTCAATTTGGGGTCAGGGGTGGCCCACGCCCCCCAGAATAGTGGAGGGTTGAAAGGATGGTTGGTATTCCCTTATAGTTATGTGACGTCACAGGGTAGAAAATGGAGTCGATTTGGGGTTAGGGGAGGCCACGCCCCCCTAATATGAGCTCATGTACGTACATGAGCTTGTAAGACAAATGGAGTCAATTATGAGCTCATGTACGTACATGAACTTATCATACATATGGAGTCATATGAGCTCTGTACTTACATGAGCTTATAATACAAAGGAGTCATTTGGGGTCAGATGCCAGCTTACCCCCCAGAACAAAATGGAGTACATTGGGGTCAGGGTGGCCACAGACAAGTGGAGTCTATATGGGGTCAGGGTGGCCACACCCCTTTTGGGGGTTTTGGGGTGGTTGCCCCGCCCCTTTTTGTTTTTAGCCTCACGTACGTACATGAGCCAATCAGAAGGGGGGAAGGGGGGAGGGGGGTAGCCACGCCCCTTGGGGGGGGTGGGGGGCGGGGGGCGGGGCTAGAAAAAGTGGAGTCTTTATGGGGGTCTTTTCCTCTACTGTCAACTTTTATTGTGGTCCCCAATGGAATTGGTTTTCTGCTTGTGCTTATGCGGGGAAGCAATTCCTTATTTATTCTCAATGTTTTTCTTCTCTTGTTTCCTTCAATTCGTTAAATTTCTTTCTACATTTCGTTTTTGTTGTTTTCCTCTAAATATATTAATAGTTATTCATGTTTTATATTTTATTACTTTTGCCAATATTCCTATTTTTGCGTGAAAGATTTTCCTATGAATTAATTTATACAGCTATTATTATCATTTCGTAATTCTCAATTTCAGTAGAGGGAAAATTCACCATTCATTTGCGTTTTATTATTTTTGTGCAATGTTTCCTCTTTAAGTTTTATTCCTTTTTTGAATATCAATTATGTAGTCCACTTTTGTTGTTGTCATGTTTCATTCAACCTTTGGACGTTTCACTGATCGCTCCTCTCCTGACTATTATTAATCTGACTTTGAAAAACCCAAGGCAAACTTCTTTTTTTCATTTTTGAGCTGACGGCTCCCCATCCCATTTTATGGAGTAAATGTAAATGTTTTTATCTTTAAACACTAATTAAAAAAAACCTGAACCGGTGATCTAAAAATAAAAAAAAACTTATCAGTAATTAAAAGTAAAAAATAAAATTGTTAAAATAAACTAGGACTAACTTAGTCGAAATCTTTGGTTTAATTTTGAAGCTAAATGCTCTCAGAATTAGTGTCGTTTCCTAGAAAGTGAGTCTCATAAATCTCTCCTGACCACGTCTTTATCAACAACAAAAAATAAATTACATTTATAGAAAACAATTAAACCGGTCTATGTCTAGGATTTAATTTCAAGTCTTACAAAAAAGCTAAAAAAGCAGAAAAAAACAAGTTAAAAAACGAACAAATATTATATATTTAATACATAATTTCATTCTTCTCTAATTAAACCTTTTCTTCTTTTTTTACTTCATATCTTTCCAAAATAACATTTTTCTTATGGTTAATTTTCTGGATGAAACCTTATACTGTAAATTGCTTTTAAGTATTATGAATTGATTCTTCAATTAAGTTAACTGTACAAGTTTATCTACAGCAGACTTCTCTAAACAGGCCTTAAGTATAACTGCATAAGAATGAGATCTTATGTTGTCATTGTTCATCGGCACGTAATAGAACTACACTACATCAAAAGTTATATAATTTTTTTTCTGTTAGAGGATGCTTTCGCACTTAACGGAAGATCACGTCTATTTTATTATATAATGACCATATCTTCAGATGAACGAATGTTTATTTGTTTATCATATTTCATCAATAATATTTTTTACTTATATTTCAACAGAGTACTTTCTAGAGAACAAGAATTGTTTCTTGATACTAAAAGAAGGTCGTTTATTCTATTCTATCTGTATTATAAAGCAATGATGCTTTAAAAAAAGAATGTTTTATAAAGTAAAGTAAGGTTATATTATATAACCTATAAGAAAATACATTCAAAAGACAAAATGTGAAACGTTTCAAAGACTGAGAAATCCTAATAGAACACAGAAGGACATGTACACCAAATCTCCAGAACTTGAACTCACTAAAAATTACAATTATAAAATAAATATACAGTTTATTAAAGGAAAATTCAAAGATATTTTACATCATAATCCACCAGCAACATTTCGCCTTTCCTTCTCCTTTTGTTTATGTGTTCTCATAGGCCTACACAGATAACTAGGAATATGAATATTATTCGGAAAAAGTTTCGTATCGAATGCAAAAAGAATCACAGGCGATTAGTGTCTGAGAGAAGAACTTATTAGGGACGAAAGTTTTCCAGAATGTATCTCTTTTAGATGATTATTGGTGAGGTCCATAAGAAAAATAGTTCAGGAAATATACCAACAATATTAATACAGAATTGACGGCTGAAATAGACAGATGAGATTTTCATGCCTATGATCTTATTATTATTCAGGAATCAGGAGACAATTCCTTATTCATAAAGAACAAGCCTAAGGAGACTGATAATAATAACCACTCAGACTATGGATTTGGCTGAGAAGAAGAAGAAGAATAAGAAGAAAAAAAAGGAATCTGGACTCCTGGATTGCCGGGGGACGTCAGAATCAGAAACCTGTCCTGTCTCGGAACCCCAAACCGAGAGGTAGTCCTCATTCGGCGATTCCTAAGAGGGGGCTTTGACCCACCACGCGGGGTCTCCCTCTTAGGACTTCTGAGCTGAAAACGACTCTCGGGACACCAAATGTTACGGAGCCTGAAATCGGCTCTGTAACAAATGGAAGTCCCGAGGCTCTTCACTTCAGACAATCCAAGAGTCCGCGTGAGCAGCATCCTTTGTTTTGTGTTTTGAAAGACTGAATCATTTTATGTAATATATGTAACGATTTCATTAACTTTCTAACAGTTGATTTGTGTTATGTTTTATATTCAAGCTTACTTTCAGACCAAATTTTATTATTATAAATGGACACACGTTTTCAAGGATTTTTCATGAACCAAATATATCCATATTGGCAACCACATCATTTCAAGGGATCTTGAAGTATCTGTGACGTCATCATGTTGCCAAAGAGACTTGCAATGACTCGGAAACTCTAGAAGTTCTCACCTCAGTCATCCAATTCTCCTTAAGAAAGTGGGTTGATTAATACCTTAAATATTCATTTAAAGATCAATTAGTGGTCTATTAAAGGAATATTAACTTTTGTGTATAGTATACATAATATTTCTTT
>NC_087215.1:901457-916457 GCF_015104395.2 Macrobrachium nipponense | reverse complement strand
GAATGTTTTTGGCTAAATTAATTAAGGCTTTTTAGTGGAAAAAGGACCTTTGTCAACTGTTCCAGCAATCATTGGCAACTTTTAGTCTAGGAAATCTGGCAACTCTGTTCAGGAGACAAACCTTATTCATAAAGAACAAGCCTAAGGCTAAGGCCCCACCGAATCGGCGCGGCGCGTCGCGTGCGTGCAACACGGCTATCCGTCTACAAGCGTCTCCGTCTTCTGCGAGTGTGGCCCAACCAGACACACGAGTGACGGTTATAGACGGACAATTCAAACTTCAGCAGTAGTTGCCGTTATGAAGGGAGAGCGCGAGGTTTTCCTCCGACTCGGTGCTGTCAACCAAATTAGAGGCGTTGAACAGTAGGAAATTCTGGACTTATGACAGAACTTTAGCTGAGGAAAGATTGGAGAATGAGCAAAACTTTCATAAGTTACGATAGCGTCCAAACAAGTTTTTTTTTTTTTTTAGTATTGTCGGATGCCGCCGAAAACCTATTGACTTAATTCACTAGGGCATTATATCTCGAATATCAAAATTTGATACAAATTACAGAAGATAAGTATTAACGTAAGAAACTTGTAGTGTAGTAACTCTGAGGGAAGGATTACTGATTTCGAAATTTAAAGTTGCACTTTATTCATTTAATACAAAAATTAAGATACGTAGAATTGTGTGTGAACTGAACACTTTGATACAGGAACTTCTGAAACATAGATATTTACATAAATGTATCCATTAGAATATAATTAAAAAATACTTTAATCCTTTATCATAACCACCCCCCCCCAAATCATCACATTTGATTATAACTCCAAAAGTTGGGCAGGTGGTTCAAATGCAGGTTGTTGTAGGTCTACCACAATTTCTTCCTTCATGCGGAAGACGCACGTCCACGTGCGGCTAAAAACAAAATGTTTTGTTCCTTGTGCGTCTAGTCCGGTAAAGCACCTGACGCCAACGCACGCTCATGCGCCGTGTGGGGCCACTCATGTTTGAACTATAACAGTTGATCGAACGCACAAAACGCGTAGTCGTGTTAGACGCACGCGACGCGCCGTGACGGATTCGGTGGGGCCTTAGCCTAAGGAGGCTGATAAAAATAACCACTCAGACTATGGATTTAGCTGAGAAGAAGAAGAAGAAGAAAAGAAGAAAAGGAATCTGGATTCCTGGATTACCGGGGGACGTCAGAATCAGAAACCTGTCCTGTCTCGGACCCCAAACCGAGAGGTATCCTCATTCGGCGATTCCTAAGAGGGGGCTTTGACCCACCACGCGGGGTCTCCCTCTTAGGACTTCTGAGCCGAAAACGACTCTCGGGACACCAAATGTTACGGAGCCTGAAATCGGTTCTGTAACAAATGGAAGTCCCCAGGCTCTTTACTTCTGACAATCCAAGAGTCCGAGTGAGCAACATCCTTTGGATGACTAAGGAACATTTGTTTTGTGTTTTGAAAGACTGAATCATTTTATGTGATATAGTAACGATTTCAGTAACTCTGTAACAGTTGATTTGTGTTATGTTTTATATTTAAGCTTTCTTTCAGACCAAATATTCTATTATCAATGGACACACGTTTTCAAGAATTTTCATGAACCAAATATATCCATTGGCAACCACATCATTTCAAGGGATCTTGAAGTATCTGTGACGTCATCATGTTGCCAAAGAGACTTGCAATGACTCCGGAACTCTAGAAGTTTCTCACCTCACTCATCCAATTCTCCTTAAGAAAGTAGGTTAATTGATACATTAAATATCATTTAAAGATCAATTCGTGATCTATTAAAGGAATATTAACTTTTGTGTATAGTATACATAATATTTCTTTCTAATACAAGTATTGAAAATATCACTGATAAGCGATTCTCATAATTTAGCATAATATTCCTCTTATCTGAGCAGTTTACAGATATTACCCAGATAAGTACTCTTGTAAGCGCTGTGTTTGTTAAGAATATTTTTAATGATCATAATTTTAATTATGATGATTAATTATATCACACAATATTATTTGGAAGCCGTCGAAGTCGCATGGCATCAGGGAGCAAAGGCTCTCTGATGCCGCCTAGTGTCTTTGACGCTAGGCAACCTCATCAATCAATCAATATGTGGGTGGGCCACAGAATGTGTTTGGGTGGGTCACAGACTTTCTGTTGAATATCCCTTAATTTTCGCTAACACCGTTGTTGGGAATTTGGGATACTCACTAAATACTTCTCTGTCTGCTGGGCGGTGGTTCGAACCCATGAGAAGACGAAATTATGTGTGTGTATACTCTGTTTTTTTTCCTTCCATCCATCCGCCTGTGGTGTTTGCGCATGGTAAACACTGCGTCCCAGGCTTTAAATAATATCCTATTTCGGAATATTAGCGGTGTAATTCGTATACAGTAAATTATTATAACACTTTTCAGTTGCAAATGTACACAACCCATATCCTTTATTCACCTAAAACTTACACATAGCGTAACTATTGAAAGCCCGGAATGCTGTGTTACCATGCGCGACCACCACAAGCGGATGGACAGATGGAAAAAAACAGAGTATAAGAGTATATAAGTACTATATATATATATATATATATATATATATATATATATATATATATATATATATATATATATATATATTTATGTGTGTGTGTGTAGGTGTGTGTATATATATATATATATATATATATATATATATATATATATATATATATATGTTTATATATATATATATATGTATATATATAATATATATATATATATATATATATATATATATATATATATATATATATATATATATATATTTATATCTATATATATATATTTATATATATATATATATATATATATATATATATATATATATATATATATATATATATATATATATATATATATATATATATGCAGAAGCCAGGTACTATGTCGTACCTCTAAGTAAATGGGGATACAATCCACAATGAAGTAAATTCCTCTTGTAGTTTAAAATATATGTTACTTGTATAGGATTAAAGCTTTCGGACCATCAACATGGTCTTGTTCACTAAGTGTGATATGTCACCTCAAGGAACTGACAAGAAAGAGCACGAACATTTGAAAAAACAACGGTTAGGAAACAAGCTAGTTCAAATTATGAATGATCAGGCGGTTGAGCCCTCGTTCTTTCCAGAATTCGTCTTGATCTTCGTGGGGAATGTTTCTATTGTCAACTGCTTGTTCTATGGTGGTTGGGTGGTTAGTTGGAGAAATGACCTGAGTGGAGTAAACAGGAGAGGAAGCAGCATCGTTATTGGCACATATATTTCTAACAGTACAATCAAGAAGAAACTCATTAAAAATAACCCGGGTAATAGAGAGAATGTAGGAGTATGTTGTAATACCTTGTAGTGATTGCAATGAATGTTACGTGGGAGAAAGCGGACGTTCCATTGATAAGAGAAGGGAAGAACACGTTGCTGCTTGCAGAAGGGGAAGTTCATACAGTGCAATTGCGCAACATACTTGGGAGAAAAACCACGCAATAAATTTTAAAGGTACAAAGGTTGTTTTGCATGTAACGACCGGACTTTGAGACGAGTAGTAGAAGGGGCGTTAATTTCATTAAACGACACCTTTGCAGGTAATACTGGCATTAACAGAAAATACAGCTATTTGTGAGGAGATATGTAGGAAAGGGAAAATTTCAAACTTTAGAAATATATGTGCCAATAACGATGCTGCTTCCTCTCCTGTTTACTCCACTCAGGTCATTTCTCCCAACTAACCAGCCCCAACCACCATAGAACAAGCAGTTGACAATAGAAACATTCCCCCACGAAGATCAAGACGAAATTCTGGAAAGAACGAGGGCTCAACCGCTTGATCATTCATAATTTGAATAGCTTTTGTTTCCTAACCGTTGTTTTTTCAAATGTTTGTGCTCTTTCTTGTCAGTTCCTTGAGGTGACATATCACACTTTAGTGAACAAGACCACAGTTGATGTCGAAAGCTTTAATCCTATCAAGTACATATATTTTAAACTACAAGAGGAATTTACTTCATTGTGGATTGTATCCCCATATATATATATATATATATATATATATATATATATATATATATATATATATATATATATATTGATATATATATACGTATATATATATATATATATATATATATATATATATATTATATATATGTATATATATATACATATATATATATATATATATATATATATATATATATATATACATATACATATATATATATATATATATATATATATATATATATATATATATATATATATATAGGACACGACAAATTTCGAAATTGAGAAGGATGGACTATTATAGGCAGCCACAAGCGGTCTAATTGGAATATTGGATTGATGAACTTAGGAAGGCCATATAAGATACTGAAGGCAGAGCCAGTAACAAACAGTTTCTGAAAAGACAGATTAAAGACAGATAACGTCATAGATGAAAATACTTATCAGAAACTGTTTGTTACTGCTCTGCCTTCAGTATCTTATATGGCCTTCCTAAGGTTCATAAATCCCAATATACCAAATTAGGACCGATTATGGCTGCCGATAATAGTCCATCCTTCTCAATTTCGAAATTTGTCGTGTCCTTATTGAGTGAGCATGTTTCCAGTCAGTATATTTTAAAAAACGGATTTGAGTTTCAAATCAATTATCAACCAAGATGGTGATTTATATATGGCTATTTTGATGTGGAATCTTTATTCACAAATATCCCACTTAACGAAACTATTGACATTATCATTGAAAAAATGTTTCCTGACGAAGAATATATTTTTTCATGGTTTTAGTAAATTGCTTTTTAAACAACTTTTAGAACTCGCAGTACAAGACTCTATGTTTATTTTTAACCAAAAACTATACTCTCAAGTGGATGGTGTGGCTATGGGTTCCCCTTTGGGCCCCATATTTGCTAACTTTTTTATGTCTCATCTGGAACAGAAATTCTTAGAATCTTGTTCTTCAGCTTTTAAACCTATGTTTTATAGAAGGTACGTTGACGATACCTTCGCCCTTTTTAAGCATCAATGGCAGGCAGCAGAATTCCTACAGTATATTAATTCGCACACACACTAATATCAAGTTTACTATAGAAGAGGAAAAGGAAAATTGTCTACCATTCTTAGACATTTGCGTTAACAGAATTGACCATCAATTTAATACAGCTGTCTATAGGAAAAAAACTTATACTGGTAATCTAACCAATAATTTTTACAGCTCCTGCCAAAGAAGTTTTAAACTTAAACACTATCTCCACTATGAAAACACTATCTCCACTTTAGTTCATAGAGCCCTGAAGTACTCTTCGAGTTGGGACATTTTTCATAAGGAAATAGAATTTTTACTATCTTTTTTCCAACAAAATTCATATCCCAAAGACTTAGTTCAGAAAATAATTAACAAAATTTTAACTAAATATCTGAAACCAGTGCCACCGATTGTTGACGTTCCAAAGAAACTCAATGTATGCCTCGATTCTCTTATATTTCCAACCTGAAACTGTCAAAGAAACTTACTCAAATCATTGAAGGTGAAATCCCATGCTTAAAATTAAAATTAATATCAAATAACCCGAGTAAAATTGGCTCCCAATGTTCTGCTTTAAAGATCGTCTGCAGCCTTTTATGAGGTCTAATGTTGTGTATAAATTTACGTGCCCAGGATGTCTGGTATTTACGTTGGATCTACCAAGAAGCTGTTGCAAATGCGATATTGCAGCCACATGGGGTATAGTTTTAGAACTGGCCAGAGATTAAGTAGACCAGAGCATTCAAATATCAAAAATCATGCCATCAAATGTAAGATCGAAGTCAAGAAACAGCACTTCTCCAATTTAGGTTACAATAAGGGACTCTGAGTATTTAACAACACTCGAGTCATTATTTATCAAAAGACTTGTTCCCATCATGAATAGCGGTAGTTCATCGTCTCCGCTATACCTGGCATAGTCTTCTTTCTGACCTCAATCTCATTTCTAGTCATTCTCTCTCCTCCTTTCTTAGCGAATGGTTGGTGTTTTAGTAGTCGTGTTTAATGTTCTTATTTCACTTTTAACTTTGAATTATGCTTAATTTTAAATTATAATTTTTAAATTTAAAATTTTAGATTGTAATTTTTATTTGATTTTGCTTTTATTAATTTAAAATGTACTTTATTTTTAACAGACTGATGATGCACAAAGTTCCTTGTGCGAAACGTTTCTTTACGAATAAACCCTTTTAACTCGTCAGTGTCTTCGGCTTTCCTGAAGTTATGAATATATATACATATATATCATATATATATATTTCAGTTTTGGCTTGTGTACTTGAACCATTATGGGTTCGAACCTAACTTGTATATAAATTAAAAACTCCTTTCATTTCTTCTCCAATATCAAGGTTCTAGGTAGTAAGATGTATTACATATATATATATATATATATATATATATATATATATATATATATAGTATATATATATATATATAAGCGAATACCATGGAAATGATAGTCAGGATCCAAGCGCTTTCGTCTTTATTCAGACATCGTCAAGTAGCTCCTTGACGATGTCTGAGTAAAGACGAAAGCGCTTGGATTCCTGACTATCATTTCCCGTGGTATTCGCTTATTTATGAAGTCACGTGCATCTACTGTGATTTTTTAAGCATATATATATATATATATATATATATATATATATATATATATATATATATACTATATATATATGTATATATATATATATATGTGTATATATATATATATATATATATATATATATATATATATATATATATATATATATATATATATATATATATTATATATAGATATATAATATATATATATATATATATATATATATATATATATATATATATATATGTGTGTGATATATATATATATAAATATATATATATGTAATAGTGTGGCACAGTGTTTTTATTACAAAAGGAAATAACTTAATAATACTTAAGAAAAAAAGGCACGAAACGGAATGAATAAGGGAAGAAAGGAGAAAAGGGAATAAGATAATTATTTTTCTTAGAGAAAGGATTTTGTTACTCAAAACATTAGGCTTTTAGCCATCAGACATCTGGTTTTCATCTCCCCCAAAAAGCCTCTGTCCGTACCAGCGATTAGTGACCAACAAGAGATTATAGCCGACGAGGGATATCGCCCAGGCATCTTCGAGAAATTGGAAACTACTCTCATTAGCGCCTATGACTAATCGCCGTTCCCTTCGTGAACAGGTCAGAGAGAGCCATCTGGCATACGTTAAAAAGGAATTCTATGACCCGTTGTTAGAAAGAGGGACGTACCAAATTCTTAAAAGCTCCACCCTTCCAATGGTAGGCCTCTAGTATCGACGAATCAAAAGCCATGAGTGTTGGTCATAAGACAGCCCAAAAGGGGTATCAACGAATGACCTATGAGGTTACTAAAGGGATACTCCCCCAGAAGCCAGGACATGAAGAAAAGGAGGCGTATACAAATTCAAAGCCTACGATCATTGTAAAAGACATGACAGGAAGGCGGTCTTGTATAATGTCTGTAGCCACTAAGACACAAAAAGTCTTTCAGAAAATGCCACACTCAGCAGTATCCGAAAAATCCAAAGGCGGTGCTAAGAGATTTCAACCAACAAAAAGGGCAGACAGAGAGAGAAGAAAAGAGAGCAGAGAGAAAAAAGGGGAACAGAAGTCGATGAGAAGATAACGACAAAAGAGGGGAACGAGGAGAACCAGTGGCGCAAGCAACAGGCAGGAGAGAGAGAGAAAGACAGAAGAATCCCAGAAGAAGAACAGGTGCAGAAGTGTGGTGTGCGAAGCAATCAAAGACAGTGAAAGTGACAATCAATACTCAGTAAAAATTAAAAATTCCCTCGTGCCTATAGATCGTAATTGCAACAAGTGCCAATTAAGTTTTATCAGTCCAAGAGCCCAGTAACTCAGAAGGTGGAAAACCCTTTGTAAGAATCCCTAACGAAGAATAAAACGTAATTTGTATGGATATATCAATTTAATTTCTCATCCAAAATAAGAACCCTTTTGCTAATTCTCCAAAGTATAGTCTCCAGTGTCGGCACACGTTACCTTAGATCTGTGCGAAGAAGAAGTAAGTACCGTCACAGATTAATTGGTGGCAGAGCGATGGGATACGATGAGATAAAGATTGATATGTGACAAGATTAATTGATGGTCGAGCGGTAAGGATAGGAGAGGAAGAGACAAAAGACACAGCAAAGAAATGGTGATTAGCGATGTGATACGAAGACACGAATGACAGTTAAAAAACAGCGGCAGCGAAACAGAATCAAAAGTTTAGTGTCGGCATAAGAGATTTCAATTCATTCACGCCACTCGAAATAGAAAGTTCTCCCCTAAGACAGTTACCAGTGCTTCCCCAAATTCAAAGACAGTTATTGAGTCGTAACAATAAAAGCGCTCCAAAAAAAAAAAAAAAAAAAAAAAAGCCAGCCACACTGCGAAAAAAAACTCCACTCCGAAGAACAAGAACAGTCGTTCCACTAGAAGAAAACAAGATGTCGAAAGCATAAGGCAAATATCAAGAGGAAAGAAAACAATCCCGAAAACGCATCAGTTAACGCAATCCTGCTCTGAGAGGAAAGAAGAGAGAGAGAGAGAGGGGTTCCCCTTCCCCGCAGACGTAACAACGCATCATTCAACGCGCTGGTAGGCGAACGCAAGCTGTCAGACGTAAACCCGGGTGCCGAAGACGACGAAAGAAGATAAGTCCAAATAAATGTCCCCACACTTACATAACATTAAACTTTATTAAAAGTAAATTACGCGATTAGCATTCCAAGTTAGACAATTTCTGGTATTTGAAGATTAAAAGATTTTCACTCTGAACCTTTTTTTGGCAACGAAACTACGATATTTCTTATTTTACTAATTATAACTAATCAGCTACTAAGACCTTTTTCCCGAACATTTGTATTACTAACCAATAACTTTAATTTTTAAATTTTAATTTGAATTTTGATTGTGTCATTTTTATGTTATTTTTGTGATTTTGGTTGTTTTTTGTGATTTCTTATACTTTGATTTTTTTTTGTTTTAGTATTTGCTTTACTCGTTACGTCGAACTGAATGTTTACTTGTTTTTATTTTGTTTGTTTAGGATAACAAGGGTATTTCACGGGAGGTCTCTCGTTAGCGTACACTTTATGGTCAGTTCAGTATCGTTTTACCAGTACGGTTAAGAGGGTTTTGTTGTTATTTAAGAATCGCTCACCGGTAACGTAAGACTTTGAGAATATTTCAGGAAAAAATTCTTTTATTTTAATTTGGTGATCGAATACTTGAGTAAAAACAATTTATTGTTATTATCATTATTTTCTTTTTGGGATATTACTATCATAACTTTGATACTTTTAATAATACTCAGTACTTAAGAAAATTTCCATTAACGAGTCGATGGTCAAAGGGAGACCAACTCCTTATCAGAACGTAAGAACGCCTGTGCTCACGAGAAGTCAAACAAGGAAATAACCATGCCGGAAAGTACACAGTCCTCGAATTCGAACGCAGCAGTAATGGGAACACTAAGGGCATGTGATTAATCACATAGCTAAATTTTGCGGAAGAAAGGATGGTCAGTTAGCTTGTAACTTAGAGAACTGGATAGAGCAAGTGGAGACACGCCTAGATAGCATAACGGGGACAGATAGAGAAAAGCTTATTGAAGCCAAGAGTTATCTTGATTTGGAAGCCGGAGGAGACTTAGAACGATACGTCCACTCCGAGACTTACCGAGATCTTAAGAATTGGGAAGAATTGAAACGGTATTTTAGGAAGGTTTATTCCACAGTTACTAGCTTGGCAAGGATAGTGCGTTCAATTTAAGTTAGACGAAAGGATCCAATTTAAGTTAGACGAAAGGATCCAGTTACTAGCTTGGCAAGGATAGTGCGTCATTTAAGTTAGACGAGACGTTATCAAGAGTTTAGCTCTCATTTGTATAACAATATGAACGAATGGGGTAACTTCATGGAAACCACAGGTTGGATAGAGTAAGAGGAGGCAAGCAAAAATGCTAATGAGTCATGTTAAAAAAATATTTAGACTAGCAATAATGATTGGAAGCCTGCCAACAGAAGTCATTGCAAGGATGACTCGTAAGTGGGAGACATCCGATGATGTAGCAGAGATTGAAGAGGAGGAAACAAAAATCTTAGGTAAAAGACCTGAAGGGAATCCTATATACAGACCTTTAGTCGCTATAGGACAAAAGGAAAGAGGTCCAAATAGATCTAGGACACCATCTAGAAATCAGAATAAGATGCCAGGTAAATCTTCTCAAGGAGGATTTTCGACAGTCACGTGTTATAACTGTCAGAAGAGAGGACATTATGCCAGTGACTGCCGAGGGATGGCCTTCTGTCCTTTCCATAAGAGAACAGGACATAGTGCTCGAGAATGCAGAAATAAATTTGTTTCAACTCCTAGAGGTAGATCTCAGTCGAGAGGCAGAAGTAGAAACAATAGTCAATCTCCCCCAGCTAGAGGAAATAGAGATTCCGCCCCAAATAGATATGCTAATCAAACAGCAAGCATAGGTTATCAACCGTCCAGTCAATGTCGGACGACGCAAGGGAAATTTTCTGCTTACTGGTACAATGAATCTTCCTCTATAACAGAGAGAACGTCCGGAATGCCAAGGCTAAGTCAAGCTACACAGGTTAGCAAAGTTGATGTAGGAAATGAATATAATTATAGGCCATTATTTCCAGCCATGTCGGTTTTAGAGAAACCTATTATTACATTCTTTGATACAGGTAGTCCTAAGAATAGAATGTCAGAAAAGGTGTATCGGTTGTATTTCTCTCACTTAAGTTTGAACCCAGCAGTAGATTGTAGAATCACAGACGTCCAGGGTAATGATATCCACGTAATTGGACAGTTAGATTTTCCATTCAGGCTAGGAAGAATTGCTCTAAGAGAAAAATGTTTCTGGTAGCCAGAGATATACAATTAACTTTTGCTCATTTGCTGATAGGTTTATCCAACTATGGCTAGTACAAGGGATAAGCATTGATGCCCCTAGAGAACAACTAGTGATTAACAACGGTCGTGAGATTTCTAGAATACCATTATGCAAGTCAATTAAAAGAACCCGACTCAAGAGAATCCCACGATGAAAGGTATCTTAAAGAAGGATAAGACGGAGGGAAGATATCCAGAATGCATCACGAGTTCACAAACAGATCATTAACCTCTTAGAATCAAATCAATGCACTTATTTAAAGTTAGAAAGGGAATTAAGACTTAAACCAGGAGAAAAGTACGTGGGTAGAATGTACAGTAAATCCGATTTTTGAAGGAAAGGAAATTCTCACGCTTACTGAAAAGTCGCAAGTAAACGGAATACATTATTCTTCTAGTTTACATGAAGTTAGACAGAGCAAGATAGCTTTACAGATTACCAATAACAGAGGAGGAAAGGTTAAATTAACACCAGGTACAGAGATAGGCCTAGCAGAAGTATACTCAATATCCTATCCCGAGTTGTAGAAAGGGAAACAGTAGCAGCGCAATTAGTAAAGGAAATGAAAATTATGCTCAGGACATAAACTGAGAAGAGCTAGAGGAGGATCATTTAAAGGACATTAAGGAAAACCATGTTAGAGAAGGAATTCATAGACTTACTGTGCGAATATAATGGATATATCGCTCTAGACGGCGACACCTTGGGAAATACCCGCGAAATAACTCACAAGATAGACATTCCATCAAACACAAAGCCAATTTACATACCAGCCTACAGAGTAGCACATTCCCAGGAGATCATTGAAAGAGAAGTACAAGAATGAATAGGCAAGGAATAATAGAACCATCTAAATCCCCATGGTCTTTTCCACTTTTGCTAGTTCCTAAAAGGGACAAAACTTATAGAATAGTTGTAGATTTCAGAAAATTGAACCAAATTACTGAAAATGATCTTATCCAATGCCGTCAATGCGAAATCTTAACGCACTATAGGGTCCAAGAAGTACTTCAGCACTATAGATTTATTGCAGGGATTCTTGCAAATTCCTCTAGACGAAGAAAGTAAAACCTTTGACTGCTTTTTCACTAGTAACGGCAGATACCAGTATGTAAGAATGCCCTTTGGTCTAAAGTCAAGCCCGGTAACTTTTGTAAGATTAATGGATCAAAATTTTGGGCGATTTAGTACTAGGCAAAGACGTACACTGTTTACATAGATGATTTGGTAATAGCAACAGACACTATAGAAGAACACATAGACTTAGTCAGAGAAGTCCTAAAGAGATTAAGAAAAGCCAACCTGAAGCTTAAACTAAAGAAGTGTAACTTCCTTAAAAGGAAAATAGACTACCTTGGTCATAACTAAGTGAAAAGGCGTAGAAGTAAACGAATTAAAGATTAAGTCAATCAAGGAATATCCTACACCTCAGTGCAAGAAGGACGTAAAGTCATTCTTAGGTTTAGCAGGTTTTTACCGCAAGTTCATAGGGAACTTTGCAGTCATATCCGCACCACTAACTGAACTTTTAAAGGAACACTCTCATTTACATGGACAGACAAGCAGCAAGAAGCATTTGATGAATTGAAGGAAAGATTAACACATCCCCCAGTACTTAGCTTCCCAGACTTTGGCAAAGAATTCTTTGTTTTAGCCACGGACGCAAGCCGCATTGGTATAGGAGCATGTTTAATGCAAAGACAAGATAATAATATAATGCGATAGCTTATTACAGTAGGAAATTAAAGCCCTCAGAAGTGGGGGGAACTACTCAGTAACAGACCTCGAGTCTCTAGCTATAATAGACGCTTTAAAGCATTTCAGATATATCATTTTTGGTACAAGATAACCGTGTTCACGGATCATTCAGCCGCAGTAGAAATGCTAAAGAACCCTAATTTTTCGGGACGAAGAGCCCGTTGGTTCATGACAGCCCAAGATTATGATATAGAGGTGAAATATGTCCCTGGAAGACGAATAAGGTAGCAGATGCATTATCAAGATACGTGTCACAAGGTGATAGTATATAAAATATGATAAGCAAGAAGAAGAAAAGAAATGAAACTATGCAATGACGTAAATGTATTCACCCTGCATTATACAGAGAGCTTTCCCGGCAAAATTTCATAAAAGAACAACAAAGAGATGAAGATATAGGGAACTGTTCAAATACGTTAGAAACGAAAGAAAACACAGCCAACAAGAATTAACCGAACTAGGTAGGAAGGTTGGATGTCCCACCCCAGATGCATTAACGGACATAGATGGCGTATTAATTTGGATGTGTCACGAATATGACCACATTGGTCAATTTCTAGGGTGTGCTGCACAAAAGATTAGTACCTAAGAGTCTAAAGAAACAAGGTCATTGAGCTAATGCACGACGATGACATGAGAGCTCACCCAGGAAGGGATGAGACAATTAGATTAATCCAAAGAACTTTCCATTGGAAGGGAATTCACAATGATGTCAGTAATTATGTGAGAGCTGCAATACATGCAACAGCTACAAGGGAAGAACAGACAAGGAAGTACCACTAGGGAATATCCTATCCCACAGACTCCTTTCGAAAGAGTATCTATTGATCTTATCATAAATCTTCATACCACGAGTAAAGGGAATAGAATACTAGTATGTATCGACGCGCTCACGAGATATACAGAGTTGGTACCACTAACTAGTAAAAGTGCCAAGGATTGTGCAACCGCTCTCTTCGATAAGATATTTTGCAGATATTCTGCCCCACAGCTCATTATTTCTGATAATGGGACCGAGTTCAACAACTCATTAGTTCAAGAAATTTGTAATGCCTTTAAGGTAGAAAGGTAGCGATACAGCCGTATCACCCAGCTAGTAATGGCTTGGTAGAAAGGAATAACAGGGAAGGTTTTAGACGTATTACGTCACACAGTAGGCAGGATCCTGACTGGGACGTCAATTTATCTTTAGTCCAATTGTCATTAAATGCAAGCATCATACGAGTACTCGAGCAACTCCCATAAAAGCTTTGATGGGATATGAACCCAGATTACCTTATGCATGGCTGAATCAGCCAATACAGCCTAATTACTCTGAAGATATCATGAAGATAAGAATCGGAAACTTTAAAGTAATTCACAAGCAATTGCACAAGAATTTAGAAGAAGCCCAGCAGAATATGATAGAGAAGCATCAAGAAGGATTAAGGCCTGTAGACTACAAGAAAGGGGATGAAGTCTATATTAAGAAGGAAGTAAGAAGTGGTAATTAATTATAAGTTAGCCACAAAATTCACAGGACCATACAAGGTCGTAGACGTACAAGAAACTAAGATAAAGGTTAAGAAAATGAATAACCAAATGCCTTCCACATATGCTGAATCATTAGAAGAAGAAGAATTTTGGATAAACAAGGACAAGGTCAAGAGAACCAAAGAAGTCGAAGAATCCGAAATGACAGAGACGTCAGAAGACATTCCAGAAGAAGGAATTAGATATAACCTAAGAAATAGAAGAGTCACTTTTCAGTGAAACAGAAGAACAAACCCATTAATTCATCCAATTATTCCCATGTATTTATTTGATTTCTTTATTGCTAAGTTTACCTTCATCGGTCGACTTAGGAATAATCTTTTATTGTTACAATTCTTACTTTAATTAGTCGGTTTGTAGCAAGAATTTTTGAGTTACGTGCACTAACTTCAAATTTATTTTGACTTGAAGGGAATTATTTGGGTATGTAAGAAACAGTTCAATGCGCAGTATAAGAATTTCAAGACGTATATTAAGTTTAATCGTTCCATAAGAACATTCTTAGAATAAAAGAATAAATAAGACGGGTTAAGATAGACAATTAAGAAATTTTAGGATAAGAGAATTCGTTTCAGAAATGACTAAGATATTGAAGGGGTAATTAATACACTTATTTTGTTCAAATCCATTAGATGTTGATTGATGAAAAAACTTACTAATAAGATATCAATTGATGAAGACTCA
>NC_087215.1:856915-900957 GCF_015104395.2 Macrobrachium nipponense | reverse complement strand
GCAAAACCCTCCCCACATTAACCTAAACGATCCACCTGCCAAACTCACCCTCAGTCACACTTTCTTCTTAACACAACAAATACAGCAGGACAATTGACCTACACCTATACAAAAAAAACAAAAAAAAAAACAAAAAAGCAAAACACAAGTACCTACCAACACTATACAAAAACAAAACGAAAAAACA
This sequence comes from Macrobrachium nipponense, assembly GCF_015104395.2. Classification (NCBI taxonomy): domain Eukaryota; kingdom Metazoa; phylum Arthropoda; class Malacostraca; order Decapoda; family Palaemonidae; genus Macrobrachium; species Macrobrachium nipponense. Next base: position 900,770 of record NC_087215.1, on the reverse strand, counting down.
AAAACACATGTACTACTTACCAACTCCAGATATTCCAGGGCTATCCTGTGCCGTCCGCTGGTTAAGGTCACAGAAATACCAACAACAACAACAAGAACCACAACCCACAACTCAATAACACAACAACCAAGGACTACAACCCAACACAAAACAACAACACAAAAAGGCAACACACACACCCACTAACAACACCAAGGAATCACAACAGCTCACCAATAACAACCTTCAACAACTCACAACCCACCAAGAAACCACAACAGCTCCCAACAACAACCCTCAACCATAACAACTCACAATAACTCAACAAAAACTCACAAGCAACAACAAAAACTCACAAGCAACAACAAATCCAACAACACAGCTCTAAATCAATTAACATCAAACTTAATAATAACCAACAACAAATCAACAACACACAACTCAAACGAATTCACTGCCTTCACTAGATCGCTGCCGATACCACCGACTATCACCAGCTCTCACCAAAGACTCCCTGAAAAAAAAAAAAAAAAAAAAAAAAAAAAAAACACAGATCTCTGATCTCTACCAGCAGACAACCCAGCCAGAACTCACTAACAGCCAATACAGTCGTTAACTATCCATACAGCAATTACACTCTCTCTCTCTCTCTCTCTCTCACACACACACACACACACACACACACAGACGTTGTCAAATGGAACTCCATAACTCCTCCACAGGGGGGGAAGTGTTATGAAAGCCCTATGGAAGAGATTAGAAAGATCTGAAAAGGGTGTTTTGCATTGAGTTAAAGATACATGAATTTTAGGATAGGATATTTATGATTTATTTATTAGAATGAAAATGTAAAAAATAAATAATGGGTATGTTAAACAGTACAGAACAATTATTTATAATAAAATATAGCGCATTTATTTTCATTCTCGTTTGTGAAACAACGCCTTATTTCTCCGTAGATTGAAAATTTCTGCGAGTCAGCACAAATCGACTAATTTGGAGTATACTGCACTATTTACAAATTTGGGAGAAACTTCATTGTAGACTAATGCATTGAAAATAGACATAACCTGAGTTACATGGGGCGAGAGTGCCACTCATTCACTTAAAGGCCCATTATAGGGCCTTGATGAACATTACAATTCATTACGAAGACCACTTCACGTTAAGACTATAATGTTTACAACTTATGCGTAAGGGTAAAATCTTCGTGCGTCCTGAGTAAGCTGGAGGTCGGATCACGCCTTGTTTGCTTTTCCTGTCATTCCTCTTTTTCTTCAGAAGACACTTGTGCCTATTTACAAGCGTGAGACAAATCCATGTAAACATTCCTTATCATGACAGTCATACACAAATCACTGGGTATATCCCCTTTATCTATTTCTTATATTTCTGTTATCACAGGAAGCTTTCATTCAAATTCCACCAGTGACGAATCCCACTTTCAAGCCCCTATGTATGGCAGAGGATGTTGACATTGTTGTGGGTACAAGGGCCGTGGTTACCTCGTGGAGGCAGTTGGTTCCAGGTAAGCGTTTGCATAACTCTCTTGCACTCTCTGTCTGTCACTCTCACACATTCAACAACAGATCATTACTGATTATATACATATACATCTATAATATATATATATATATATATTATATATATATATAGATATTATATAATATATATATATATATGTGTGTGTGTGTGTGTGTGTGTGTGTGTGTGTGTGTGTGTGTGTGTGTGTGTGTGTGTAAAAGGACTGGATTCACTTATAAGTTAAAGTGTCCGTACACAGTCCTTGGGTTGTACTTGAATGGTTTGCGAATGCAAACAGCAGTGTTTTGGGAGATGTTGACAAACTCTCTTTCTCTCTCTTCATCCCTTTCTCTCTCTCCCTCTGCAGGCAGGAAGGATATACTCTTCAATTTTCTTTCTTCATCTCGGTACATTAGAAGGATGTCGGGGAAACACGGAAGTTAGCCAGAATAGATATATTATCTGAGCAGTTTACATCTTGAGATAGACTTTTCAGAAGAGAGTGGTAATACTTCCTAGATAGTTGGAGGATGAAGAAGAAGTGAAGCCTTACAGAGTTATGCACAGTGCAATAGGTTACAAACCTGACAAAAGATACATGCGCATGTATGAACTCCTCTTTTTAGGTTAAGATTATTCATCATAGTTGTCGTGGGAGCAAAAGTAGGTTCCCAGAGCAGGAGGAGGTTTTCATTCGTATGTTTGTTATTTTGCTTACCTAGCCTTCGTGTGAATTCTGTGACTTGTATTTTTGGGCAGTTCTTTCCTCCTCGACTATGACCTGATTCCGAGTTATGCTTTTACTCTAAGGATTGTATTACATTTCTTTTTATCATGGATTGATATGCATAATCATTATGTTAGATTTTTGTTCTTTTTTCTTTTCTCTTTGTTATTAGTCAGTCTTTTCTTTGGTAGTTTTGGTTTGTATTTGTTTCTCCTGTAGTTTGTTATATGGGGTAATCTTCATCTATATTGCTTCTAGTTGAGTTTATCTCTCTTAGGACCTTATGGTTACATATTGTAGATTACTTACTGTCTGGACGTCTTGCAGATTCTAAAATTAGATTAATTCAATTCCTTTCATTTATCCAGTCTCTCAGGAAGTTTTGGCATGGATACATATCATTGGATTCTTGGCAAGTTAAACACAACTTTGTTTATCTTAATTATTATCATAACACACACAAATTCACTGTCCAACACACAATTTTTCATAGGGTACAGAGTATAACCCAACACATGGGTTGCGTCCAGAGGTCAGTTCCTAACTAAACTTTTCTGTGTCTTCAAATGAGGTCTGAACCTATTCTTTCAATTTGGGCTTCTCCTTCTTGGTTACTGGAGAACATCCTACTTTTTCATAATTGGTTTCTCCAGCTTCCGGTGCCACCCCAGTGCAAATCCTAGTGGTTGTCATAATCTATCGTAACCACCCACTTGAGGTGTCAAAGTTCAGATCTTCAACTTTCATCATCACTTTTCTGTTGTGGCGGAGGCTCTGGTTTTATTGCTCTTCACTTTTTAAACATCCTATTTGCGCTCAGTTTCTACTCTTCTCTCTACCTCTCCTTCGCCTTCATCTACCATAACTCTACTAGTAGATTTCCCTAGCTAATCTTCCTACATAAGTTTTCACACAGACTTCTGTATTCTTACCAATTATATATATATATATATATATATATATAATATATATATATATATATATATATATATATATAATATATCTACAGTGGTCCCCTGTATTCGTGGGGGATGTGTACCAGATCCCCCTGTGAATGGTTAGAGCTCATGAATAGTTGGAACCCCTATAAAAATGTTTAAAACCTCCTATTTTGTTAGTTAAAACTCAAGAAAAACCCACTAAAAATTTTTTATACCTGGTTTTTTCAATAGTTTTATCACAAAAAGATCATTTTATGATGAGAATGATAAAAAAACAGGAATTTGTGGAGATTTCTCATAAAAAAAAATACCGTGAATACGTGAATTTTCCGTGAATAATGCGGGGAAATGTTCCAGAGAGAAATCCGCAAATGTGGGAGTCCGCGAATCTGGAGAACACGAATATGGGGGTCCACTGTATATATAGATATATTATAATATATATATATATATATCTATCTATATATATATAAATATATATATATATATATTCATTGTACGTATATGAATATGAATGTTATGTATGTATACATCCTTTCTCTACATGTCATTCTATCAAGCCAATGTCCTGCCATTGTATACATACATTTAATGATTCCTTCAACTACTTATTTATCAGCATTTTAGTAACCAAGTTATTTCCTCAGGTGGGGCTCAAGGCAATGTGCTTCAAGAAGCCGTCGAAGAGATCGTAGATCGTAGACATTGTACAGATCAAATTTCTTATAGTGGTGTGTTCTGCACTAAGAGACTGACACAGGGACTGTTCTCGGTAAGTATTCTGCTAGTTAGAAGAAAAGTAATGGTCCATTGTCAAAATGCTTCATTTCAAAATGCTTTCAAAGCATGTTTACACTTTCTGGCTACTTTGGTTTGTTCCGACAAGTAATACAAACCCTCGGTCCTTTACATAGGGATATACTTACAGCGCAGCTGGACCGGTCGTAAGCTTTCTAACAAGGTAGTTCAATAGTAACAGCTTGTCCGATGGTCGGGAGTCCCGCCTGACTGGAGGGTAAACATTCACGTTGCTTTCGGCTACTGTCAGATGAGGATGTGTGTTCCCCGCTCTGCCCGCCATCGTTGTGAGCTTTCAATACGTCCTCTAGATGAAGAATTGAATTCCTTGCATAGCTTTTTCTCTTACTGGTAGTAATTGTAGCGTGAATCTGACCGTAAGTACTTATTAATTTTTCTTTTTCTTTTGTGTTTTCATTGTGACTTGTGGTTGGATCATGAATGAACATGCAAGCCCACGAGACTGAGAAGCCCCCCGCCCCCAAACCAACCGGAGATTATGCCCTGGGTGGAGGGGCTTTTAGATCCACTGAACATGTGGACCCTCATGCATTGTGTACTCGGTACCGAGGGCGTGAGTGCTCTCGGGCCGAGCCGTGTAATGTTTGTATGTCTTGGTCGGAAGAGCAGTGGGAGCGCTACAAGGGGAGGAAGAAGGTGCGTAAACCGGCCAAGGGGTTGTCGGAAAGCTCTCTGGCGACACCTTTGGTTACGGACACATCTTCCTCTTTCCTCCCTCCTAGCCAGCTACCTCGTATGGCTTTTTCCCCTCTGGGGGACGTGTCGCATTCCGCCTCGTCGTTCAACCTGTCGAGCGCAGAGGAAGGACCGTGGCACCCCAATGTGGAATTGTACTCTGGGTCTTCCATCCGCTCGGGGTGGGAACTTCCCCCCCTCCCCCCCGGGCGAGTGGGAACCTCCCCCCCCAACTAACCCGATTCTTGCCTCCTCAGGTGTGACTGCCGCCGCGGGTGGAGGTCTCCAGCAGGTCTGGCGCTCGCTGGGCCTTTCGGGCACTCCCAGCATTCAGGGGCTGCTGTACCACCTGGCTGCTCCTGTAACCCATGGCCCAGTGACGTGAACAACGATGACCATCTCGACACCTGGGTATGCTGCACCACCACACCTGGTGTACACACAGCACATGACGACGGTGACACCATCAGCCGCTGTGCAGGCCCCGCTGTCATTCGTGCCGCAAGAGGAGTTGGCCCCACCACCTGGGTTTGCTGTCCTCGCCCCAGCCCCTGACTTTGAGTGCCTGAAGAGCTCACCGCTTGACCGGCCACCAGTTCCAGTACCAGTTCCTGCTGTCGCCGTTCCAGTACCAGATCCTGCCGTCTCTGTTACTGCCCATGGTGTTGCTGCTCCCGCCGCAGGTCCTTCCGGACAGGTGTAGCTGGGCTGTGTTGCTACTGCAACTGCTCCAGCTCTGTCCTGGATGGAGGATCTGATGGTGATCCTGAGGAAGCTGACGAAGAAGAGGTCCAAGAAGAGGAAGGTGTCGTCGTCTTCTTCGTCGTCTTCTTCGTCGTCTTCTTCATCGTCGTCTGCTGCCACCTCTTCCCCTTTGACTTCCAAGGCCCCACAGCCGAGGAAGAAGAAGGTGGCCTCCCCCCTCCTAAGAAGTCTCGCACAGAGACTTCTAAGGGTCTGTCCCACTCCAGTGGGACAGGTGGTCTTCCGCTGGTCTTCCTGTTCCTTCGGGAATGGGGCCCGTCTCTCCTTTCCCAGGGAAGATGAAGATGGGGACTGTAGGGGCACCAGCTACTGCTAGTACCTCGTCTCCTGGTTCCAGAGATTCCACCTCTGCACCGGGATCTGTTTTGGTCAGTCGCGAGCGAGCGTCACCGAGTGTATGGTCACTTACTGGTAACCGTGCAGCCAGGGTCCAGGCGGCTGAGCTTGCTCGCCGCCATGACCCAGGCATGGAGCAACTCCCACCAGGCCAGTGATCGCTCTGGCAGCGATCCCACCGGGACCGGACAGATCGCTTTACTGGTAGCAGCTCTCCTGACAATCGTGACCGTCGCTACCATTCTCGGTCCAGCAGTTCTCCCCAGGGAGACCGCGGGACTAGACCTGCAGCTCGGTCGCCACCGCGGGTTGGCGATCGCCTGTAGTCCTCCCAGCCCACCGGCTCTGCTGGTAGGCAGGGCGGGAGCATCAGGTCTTCCTCTCCTATCCCTTCAACCTCCTCGAATTAACAGTCCATTCCAAAGCAAGTGAAAACAGAGATAAGCAAGAAATGAAAAAGTGGGAAGGATATGGAAAATACAACTTCTACAGTAAAAATATAAAATGGTCAGAAATAAATGAAGAATTAAACAAAGATTGGGATAACATTTTCGTAAGTGATGATATAAAGGTAAATACGGAGATATTATATAAAATATTAGAGAAAATAGTGGATAAATATATACCGAAGAAGAAAAGTAAACATCAGTCATGCATACCAAGAGACAGAAGGATCTTATTCCAGAAAATCAGAAAGTGGAAAAAAGGTCTTGCAAAAGAAAAAATGCATGGAAAGCGATGGAACTAAAAAGTAAGATAGAAAATGCAGAACAAAAGATTATGCAATCAAAAGAAAATGAAAAATGGGACTTGGAAGAAAAAACCCTTGTAAATATCAAGCAAAACCCCAAACTATTGCACTCGTATGCAAAAAAGATGAATAAAAGAAGAATAGAAATAGGCCCTCTAAGAATTGAAGGGAGACTAACGAATGAAAAACAAGGAAATATGCAACATATTGGCAGATTGATATAAGAGAGAATTCACCCCTAGAATTGACAATGAAGAAAATGATATAGAAGTAAAGGATGAAAATAGTGAATATTTAGCAGACATAGATATTAATGAAGCTGATATTGTGCAGGCTATTAATAAAATTAAAAATGGAGCTTCAGCAGGGCCTGATGGTGTCCCTGCTATTTTGATAAAGAAAGTATCTCATTCTATCACAAAGCCACTTGCAATATTATTAAGACAAAGTGTAGATACAGCCAAGATTTATGATGAGCACAAATTAGCATATATTACCCCTACTTTCCAAAATGGATCAAGACTAGAGGCAAGTAATTAGAGGCCTGTGAGTCTAACATCACAAATTATGAAAGTGTATGAAAGGTTAATGAAGAAAAATATTATGAATCATTTATTAAAAAATAATTTGTTTAATATAGGACAACATGGTTTCGTACCTGGAAAAAGTACACAAACCCAACTGTTAGTCCACCGTGAGAACATATACAAAAATATGAAAAGTGGAAATGAAACAGATGTGGTTTATCTAGACTTTGCAAAAGCTTTTGACAAGGTAGATCATAATATATTAGCAAAGAAAATTAGAAAGCATAATATAGTGGATAAAGTAGGAAGATGGCTAAAAGAATTTTTACACAACAGAGAACAGATAATTATTGCAAACGATGAGAAATCGGATGAAGCTAAGGTAATATCCGGTGTGCCACAAGGTACGGTGTTAGCTGCAATACTGTTTGTTATTATGATTGCATACATAGACAGTAATGTTAAGGACTCGGTAGTGAGTAGTTTCGCCGATGACACAAGAATAAGTAGAGAAATTACTTGTGATGAAAATAGGAATTTGCTACAAAGAGACCTTAACAAAGTATATGATTGGGCAGAGGTAAATAGGATGGTATTTAACTCTGATAAATTTGAATCAATAAATTATGGAGACAGAGAAGGAAAGCTATATGCATATAGGGGACCTAATAATGAGACAATCACAAATAAGGAAGCAGTTAAAGACCTTGGTGTGATGATGAATAGGAACATGTTATGCAATGATCAAATAGCAATTCTATTGGCAAAATGTAAAGCAAAAATGGGAATGTTATTACGGCACTTCGTAGTCCACTTGAATATTGCAATATGATATGGTACCCACACTATCAAAAGGATATTGCACAAATAGAGATGTAATGGGAAAAATATACCTTTAATTATTAGTGATTTTTTTAGGAATTGATTCATCATCCTCCTCTAATATCTTTACACTACTGTTGTAAAAGTGATTGGAACTGTGAAATGTCTTCGTTTTTGTTGTGGACACGAGTGCGTAGCAGTGTAGCCAGTCCTCTGTTTTGTTTATCCTTCACTTTGAGTATGGGAGCACTGCCCTGAATCTTTCGTCTGCATTTTGGTAACACTAAAAGACCATGTAAGGATCACGAATGCTTTCATGTGAGGAGGACGTCAACCGGTCCATCCTTCATTTTGGCTATTTCACCAAGTTATTAATACAAATGATTATCTATCCCTTGCAAGGGATCTAGTCCAGGAATCTAGTCCAGGGATCTAGTCCAGGAGTTCTGAAGACTAGGTAAATTAACCAAGTCCAGGAGACTAGGCTTGGGAGAAATTTGGCATGATGTAATGAGTGATAAAGAAACAAGCTGAGTACCAGGAATTTTCTTCCATACCCCTAAAATGGAAATCAACACTTCAATTGCCTCCCAGTGGGAAGACATCACCTGGCCTCATCAGTAATAAGACCCACACACACAAGGAATGTCATGTAATAGCAGGTAGGACAGACCTACCCTAATTCCCAGGCAGCCTAAACGTCAGTCGTCTTCATACCACTGTGTCAACTATGACACAGTACCATTCTCCGACCCCTGTCTCCAGGCAAGAAGACTGACAACAGTGCATATGTATAGTACATAGTATTATTATTCTTGTATATCTTAATGTCATGGTGAGGGAAAAATTTTGCCCGTGACAGAGAGTATACAAAGGTCCTTTACAGCTAGAATAGAAGAAGATAAGGATCTTGACTACTGGGAAAGACTACAATCCTTAAAATTATATATTCTAGAAAGGAGAAGAGAATGCTACATGATAATTCAGGCATGGAAACAGATAGAAGGAATAGCCGAAAACATCATGGAGCTAAAAATATCAGAAAGAGCAAGCAGAGGTAGATTAATAGTGCCCAAAATTATACCAGGAAAAATAAGGAAAGCACACAGGACATTAATCCACTACGCACCAGCATCGATAATGCAGCATCTATTCAATGCGTTGCCAGCTCATCTGAGAAATATATCAGGAGTGGGCATAGATGTGTTTAAGAATAAGCTCGACAAATATCTAAGCTGCATCCCAGACCATCCAAGATTGGAAGATGCAAAATATACTGGAAGATGTACTAGCAACTCTCTGGTAGACATTAGAGGTGCCTCACACTGAGGGACCTGGGGCAACCCAAACAAGAAGTAAGGTCTGTAAGGTAAGGTAAGGGCTACATTGGGAGGAGCGAGGCGATTAGGAGTGAGCGTGAGGAATGCACTCCGCATGGTCCCGCCACAAGAGCCTATGAGCCTGGCACGGTCTTGGGACCGAGCAGGTGGTATGCCCAAGTGGTTGGAGGAGGCCACGAGGGGTCTGACGGGGTTCCTCCTGCGGAAGGAGGAGGGTCTCGAGAGCTGACCGGCCTGGATGGATTTGACGGACCATCGCCTCAGGACGCGGTCACTCCCGAGATCCAGAGGTCGTTTGCGGAGGTCATTGCTCTGATTCATCAGCACAACGACTTCGGGGAAGGATCGGTGCTTCTGCCCTCCGAACCTCCTTCGAGGATGGAGTTGTTCTGGGGTCCTTAGAAGGAACCCAGGACCATGGTGGGTTTGCCCCAATCTTCCTTGGCTGACGGTGTGCTGGGCCAGGTGAACTCTCTCGTCTCCGGACAGGAGGGCTCGCCTAGGTCGAGCAGGTCGGACAAGCTGCTTCCCCCTCCTCTACCCCGTCAGTGGCGCTTCTACATGCCTTCGGAAAACCCGTTGCTGACCAAGGAGGTTAACCTGGAGATAGCTAGGCTAACTCCGGGGGTGCCTCTCCATCACCTGCTGGCCGAGAACCTCTGGTTCTCACAGCAAGAGGCATCGGCCCTGGAAGCGACTGCCATGGCAGCCTTCCAAGCAGTCTCCTGGCTGGACCTGTGGTCCCTCACAGTGTCCAGAGTCGCAGCCTCCTTGGGACCCATCTCTCTCGAAGGAGACTCTGCGTTCAGGAGACTGTGTCAGTCTGGAGGTAGGGCAATTTCCTACCTCGCCCACCAGACGGCCAACCTGTGGGCCAACCTGGTCCTGAGACGTCAGGACACAGTCCTCGCTCAGGTGACCAGGGCGGCCAGTCGCGAGGTAATGATGGGTCTGCTGAACGGACCGTTGTTGCATTCCGCCTCTCTCTTACCTGGAGGGATGGTGGACGCTGCGGTGGAACAGCGACGCACTGAGGACAGTGACCACTTGGTTCACCAGGCAGTCTCGAAGGCTTCTGGACAGCCTCGAGGAACCGCGGCCAAGCCTCAGAGCTCGGCTAGCTCTTCCTCTGCCAAGACATCAGCTGCATTGAGGTCTAGAGGAAAGACCCAGCCTTCGACTTCTGCTTCGAGGAGTGAGCGTCAGCCCTCCTCCCAGACCTCCCACTCCTGTGTGGGTTCCTCCAAGCGGAAGTCGAAGAAGGGGAAATGCTAGGGATGGCGTTCCCCCTCACCTGCTGCCAGAAGTGGGGGGTTGCCTGGCGAGCCATTGGGCAACTTGGCAGTGCTACGGAGCTGAGACCTGGGTAGTGGATGTCCTTCGGGAGAAATATCTACTACCCTTCGAGTCACGGCCACCCCTCACTTCAAACCCGGTCCACCTTCAGACATACGTTCACAGTTCTGCCAGGGACGTAGCGCTTCGGGAAGAAGTCAAGTCCATGCTGAGCAAGGGAGCTGTGGGAGTCGTACGAGATCAGTCGCCGGGCTTTTACAGCCGACTCTTCCTAGTGGAGAAGTCATTGGGGGCTGGCGACGGTGATAGATCTCTCTCCCTTGAACCGATTCGTCCGCCAGACTCGGTTCACGATGGAAATGGCATGCTCAGTGCTCGACTCCATCAGGGAGAACGACTTCATGCTTACAGTAGACTTGAAGGATGCGTATTTCCAAATACCCATCCATCAGTCCTCCAGGAAGTACCTCCGCTTCATCCTCGATGGGACGGTGTACCAATTCAGGGCACTTTGTTTCGGTCTCTCTACCGCCCCACAGGTGTTCACGTGAGTGTTCACTCTGGTGTCGGCTTGGGCCCATTCGGTCGGGATACGTCTCTTGAGGCATCTCAACGATTGGCTGGTCCTGGCGAGCTCTTGCTCGCAGTTGCTGCAGGACAGGGATCGACTCCTCGACTTCTGCCGCGATCTGGGGATTGTGGTGAACTTCGAGAAGTCAGATCTCGAGCCCAAGCAGAGGATGAAGTACCTGGGCATGCTGATCAACACGGTAGCAGCACGAGTCTTCCCGGCAGGCTCGCAGATCAGCAGGTTCAGGGAGGCAGCCAGACGGTTCCTGTCTCGACGGGAACAGTCAGCTCAGCAGTGGCAGGTCGTGATTGGTCACCTGTTGTCATTGGAGAAGTTAGTTCCTCACGGGCGTCTTCACCTGCGGTCTCTCCAGTGGAGACTAAAGGAGTGTTGGTCACAGGCACGAGATCCGCAGTTCTTCCTTGTTCCTCTCACGGAGGAAGTGAGGGAGGACTTGGCCTGGTGGCTAGACGACAGGAACCTCGTAATAGGAGTGCCCCTGCGCACTCCCCCTCCAGAGATGTTGGTGTTCTCAGACTCATTGACCGAGGGTTGGGGCGCACACCTGGAAGAGTTGCTGGTTGCAGGCGTGTGGAACCATCACAACAAGCACCTTCACATCAACGTCCTGGAACTCAAGGCTGCGTTCCTCGCACTCCAAGAGTTCCGGGAACAGGTGATGCGACACTCAGTGGTGTTGATGAGCGACAACACCACGGTAGTGGCATACATCAACAAACAGGGGGGCCTAGTGTCCCTCCAGTTGCACCAGTTGACGATGCAGGTGCACGAGTGGGCTGTAGCCCACTCGGTAGAGTTGTCAGCCAGATACATTCCAGGCAAGAGAAATGTAGTGGCAGACAAGCTCAGCTGCCGGAATCAGGTGATTGGGATCGAATTGTCGCTTCACCCAGACATGGCAGAAAGGCTCTTCGACCTGCGGGGGCTTCCAGTCGTGGATCTGTTCGCCACCCGGCACGACAGAAAACTTGAGGTTTTCTTCTCCGTTGTGCCAGACCCATGGGCAGCTGCAGAGGACGCGTTCCAGTACCCGTGGGATGATCTCCTAGTCTACGCCTTTCCCCCATTCTGTCTGATTCGCAAAGTGATCAGCAGAGTGCTGGTCACCAGCAATCTTCGGATGATTCTGGTGGCACCCAAATGGCCTCAGGCCGTTTGGTATCCGGACCTGCTGGCTCTTCTCTCCGAGGCACCACGAGAGATTCCCCCCTGGCACAACCTCCTGTGCCAACCACACGTAGAATGGTACTACCGAGCAGTTCGGTCCCTGTGTCTTTATGGCTGGTGGTTATCCACCATATCTTGCGAGCAAGAGGCTTTTCTCCCCGAGCAGCAACAGAGATGGCAGAGTACCTCAGACAGTCCTCTGCAGCAGTGTACCAGGGGAAGTGGTCCGTCTTCTGTGGTTGGTGTTGTGGACAGGGTCTCTCTCCACTCAGAGCCCCTCTTCAGCAGGTAGCAAGTTTCCTCGTCTTTCTTTGCCGAGAGAAGCTCCTCTCCATCTCTGCAGTTAAAGGCTACAGAGCTGCCCTGGCCCTAGTCCTTAAACTGCGAGGAGTCAATCTTTCCACTTCAATGGAAATTTCGCTCCTAATGAAGAGCTTCGAGAGGTCTTGCCCACCCAGGGAACCCAGGCCCCCAGGGTGGGATGTGACTCTCGTACTTAGGAGTTTGACTCGAAGACCCCTCGAGCCGCTCTGAGAGTCGTCAGACAGGGATCTGACCCTCAAGACCGTCTTCTTGCTGGCCCTGGCATCGGCGAAGAGAGTGGGAGAACTTCATGGTCTTTCCTTCTATGTTAAGCACTCGAGGGGATGGGGATCGGTGATGCTCGACTTCGCCCCGGACTTCATAGTGAAGACTCAGAACCCTTCGGTCCCTGACGACAGGTTCGAGTCCTTCACGATTCCCTCCCTGAAAGATTTCACCAACAATGATGCGGATTAGATGCTGCTTTGTCCTGTGAGGGCGCTAGGGCACTATCTGAAGAGAACTCGTCACCTCAGGCCTGAGTGTCGACACCTCTTCATTAACACCAGGGTTACCAAGAAAGAAGTGTCCAAGAACACTATTTCTTTCAGGCTTAGTGAGGTAATCCGGAAGGCGTACGCTTCAGATTCAGATGGGAGTGCTGACACCAGTACCCTTCGTCCGAGAGCCCACGAAGTCAGAGGTATTGGTCCAACCCTTGCATTCCGCAAGAACTTGTCCATGGCACAGGTACTGGAGGCAGGGGTTTGGGCCAACCAGACCACCTTCACCTCCTTCTACCTTCGGGATATCGCCTACAGGTCCTAGGGCACCTTTTCCTTGGGACCCGTGGTGGCTGCTCAACAAGTTGTGTAGCTTACCCAGCTCCCTGACTGGACAAGATAGCATCTCATCCTTGTGAGACTGCATGAATGGAAGAGTGAATGAGAGTGTGACTGGCTTCTCTTCCTCCTCTTTTCTTCCCTCTTCCTGCAGGCAGAGGGCGGCGATTGTCACCACGCTGGACAGGATGATCGATGCAGGTAAGCTATGTAACCGAGCTCCATTCCATCCCTTTCACTAGGGATGGAAGCGCTTATCCACCACTTTCCTAACAAGGAGGGAAGTGGATGCCAGCGAGAGACAAACCCAAGACTTTATATTTGCTCTTGTGTAGGAACTAGTTCTTGGTTGCTATTCATAAGAGGCACGCTTGCCTCCCTCTCATGAATTTGGTCCAGAGGTCTGACCACTGATCCCGCAGAGCACACTGCGATCAGTTGGACAGAGGCTAGGATCCCTCCCTCTTCTCTTACGACCAGGGAGGGAACCAAGGTCGAACGAACACCAGTCTGTTCACAAGACTCAGATTCCACCCACCAAGAAGTGAGTCTTCCCTATGTAAAGCACCGAGGGTTTGTATTACGTGTCGGAACAAATCACAGTTTTGAGGTAAATTGTATTTTTCCTAACTATACAAACCTGAGGTCCTTTATGCATAGTCCCACCTCATTCCACCCCTCACTCTGTTCCTGGGCCTAAAGCAAAGTGAATGTTTACCCTCCAGTCGGGCGGTACTCCCGACCATCAGACAAGCAGTTACTATCGAACTACCTTGTTAGAAAGCTTACGACCAGTCGAGCTGCGCTGTAAGTATATCCCTATGTAAAGGACCTCAGGTTTGTATAGTTAGGAATAATTTACTTCAAAATTGTGATTTTAAAAATCAAGATCTGCAACTTTTTTCATGTTTTGGTGCGAAATTTCTTATTGTCTTCTGAGAAATTATATTGTTTTCTGCTTTTTTCAATTATGCAAACTAATTTCTTTTCTACCGAAAAAGGGCCTTGCGACATTTTCAACGAAATAAAACTTTGTCACAGAGGATATGACAAGGGTAATTTGACTCACTCCAAACTGATTCTCTTCCTTTACGAACAGAGCCATTATTCAACAAGCTCGTTGCCCTCAACGGGGGCAAGATACGCCTCCCACAAGGGCGTGAAGAGTACATCAACCTCACCGATCCCGTCCCTACACCAGGAAAAGACAAGATCCTACGGATGGGCCTTAACTGCCACTTCATCACGCAGCCGAGGCCGATGGATAGACGACTAGAAATCGAATATCTCCTCTATGGCATCCAAAATCAAGAAGACCTTGGGAACCTACGGACAACTGACGCCCTTCAACCACTTCTGCTTACCGAGGCCCTCACAGACCATGGAGACTACCGCAGCGGTATCATCACTCGTGACCTGAGGGAAGCAGCCATGCAGTTAAAGAAATGAGAGGACGTCACTGTATGAGGGCGGACAAGACTGCTGCCTTCATACTTATCCAGGCCGAAGAATATCATTGGAAAATAGAAGAAATCGTAGCAGACACCACGAAATTCAGCAGGATCACCAAGAACCCAGTCGACGACATCAAACGTGAGGCAAATTGGATCATAGAGACGGTCAATGCCACCTCTAATGCCCTTCATCTCCCACATATCACGGGCGACTATAACCTCGGGTACATCTACGGGAACGTCAAGACCCATAAGCAAGGGAACCCCCTTCACCCAATTATTAGCCAGATCCCTGGTCCAACGTACCTGTTGGCCAAAAAGCTCAACACCATTCTGACCCCGTATGTCCCGGATACCTACCACTTGAAGTTGTCGACCAAGTTCCTGGAAGCCCTACGAGTAATGCCCGCCAGAGGATGTATCGCTTCGATGGATGTGGAGTCCTTATTTACCAACGTCCCCGTCGATGGGACCATTCAAATGATCTTGGACAAGGTATACAGGGACCCCGATACACCACCCTTAAACATCCCTGAACATGCCCTTTGTGCCCTGCTGGAAATCTGCACTAAGAAGGCCCCCTTCTCTGACCACCGCGGCCACATGTACACCCAGATCAATGGGGTGGCAATGGGTTCTCCCCTTGGAGTCCTCTTCGCCAATTTTTACAAGGGCACCGTCGAAGAGAGGGTCTTCCAGAATTCCAGCAAACCAAGAATGTATGTGCGCTACATCAATAACACCTTCGTCAGTGCCGACTCCCAGGAAGAGATAGAGCAGCTGTGACGTGCATTTCATGATCATAGCTGCCTTTCCTTTACAATAGAACACTGCCAAGACCGCCGCCTCCCCTTCCTCGATGTCCTTGTCGAGTGGCAAGACACCCAATTCTGCACGAACGTGTACATGAAGCCAACGAACCTGGGTATGTGTATGAACGGAGAGAGCGAGTCCCCTGAGAGGTATAAGCGCTCCACCATCAGCGCCTTCGTCAGGAGGGCCCCTCTCTCACTGCTCTTCCTGGTGAGACACACACAGCGAACTGGAACGAACGGCCCAGGTCCTTGTCGACAACGGACACACTAATCGCGCCGTCGATGCTGTGATAGCAAAGAACGTTGAAGATTGGTACCTCCAGGAAACCTGCCCCGACATCCCAGAGCCCATCAAGACCATTAATTTAATAATATATTATAAAACGAAGAAGACAAGTAGCCTGGTGATGAGGAACAACCCAGTGGCCCCCTGTAGGATCCCTTGAAGAAGACGAACGTGGTCTACCTATACACGTGCCCCGTCCGAGGATGCCTCTGCAAATACATCAGCATGACCACCATGCGATTCTCCAAGAGAATTTCCTGCTACGCTCAAGAAGGAGCCATTTATAATCACGCCAGGACTGCCCATAATGTAAGAATAAAAAGGAGCTATATTATACCTAATATCGAAGTAATTAACCAAACTACTGATCCCCGACGTTTGCGAATCCTGGAAGCCCTCCATGTAGGAAAGGAGAAACCTAACTTGAACATTGCCCAAGAAATGTTTCTCCTCCCTACCGTCGCCCGAAGATCAGCAGCAAACGACCACCCGACAATGCCAAATATCCAAAAGCACCAGCGGGATGATAGGACTCCTGCCGCAGGTAGGACTCCAGACATTCATTCCCAGATACACTACTCGAGCGCTTGCACGACTGAATCCATGCAACCTTTGACAAGAGATCCCAGACTTCGCTCCAGACCGGTTCGACCAATGAGAGAGCAGCTCTAGGATTCGAGCCGCTATAAATATCAGCATGCAGACACCATCTCTTTTCTACGGGCTGCTCTTGAGCAAGAGCCCGTGCTGGCATAAAGCCAGCTTAATCTTAAACAACAAACACCATCTCTTCACTTCTACTGCTGACCAGCCATGAAAATGACCTACGAGAAGGTTGAAACGTCACGATAAGCCAGAGCTACACCGGCATCAATACCAGCTGAATACCATAGACGACCCCGGCTTGACATTGACCTCTCTTATGGAATGATACCAACACCGACGACGACCCCTGCTTGATCTGGACCAGAGGAACGCTTTTCCATATACCAGTATGCTGATAATACCAGTATACTGATAATACCAGTCTTTGATTAATAAAGCCTGTTCTAAATAAAACACCACTTTCAGCATTATCCCCAATATGAATATTGGCCGATTATTGCGAAGTATCGCTGAGCCAGAAAAGCAAGTAATAAGAAAAATAGAAAAGATAATATTTAAGATTAATCCGCTGAATTCTGCCATTTAATTCAACAGTATTTGTTTAAAAGAAGGTCTTCTTCCAAAATATTATTATTATTATTATTATTATTATTATTATTATTATTATTATTATTATTATTATTATTATTATTATTATTATTATTATTATTATTATTATTATTCGAATGTTTCCTTCCCTCAGGGTGTTCCAGGGAGTCCCCTCGTGGTGGAGGTCTGCCCAAACAAGTGGGCACTGGCTGGGATATTTCACCCCGGAAATAAATTATTTTTTGACCGGACATATGTAGCATATATCCGTGTATACAAGGGGTTCTTAAATTTCATAACCGGAGGTTCACCAAAATGCCCCTCAAACTGACCATAAGTTAAAGAAGCATTTTTAGAACTGGAATGGCTGGCCTTTCTGTCAACTGAGTCTCATTTCCAGGAATGGGAAAATGATTTGGGCGAGACCTGGTTCTGATTGTGGAATGTTCAATTGGATGCAATATAGGTTAGGTAGATCCCTATCTCAGGACTGAAAAAAGTCCAATTGGATACCAGTTGGCTTAGGCAGATCTTTATTGCAGAAATTCAAAGTTGTTAATCACTAGTTGTTCTCTAGGGGCATCAATGCTTATCCCTTGTCTAGCCATAGTTGGATAACCTATCAACAAATGAGCAAAAGCTAATTGTATATCTCTGGCTACCAGAACATTTTCTCTTAGAGCAATTCTTCCTAGCCTAAATGGAAAATCTAACTGTCCAATTACGTGGATATCATTACCCTGGACGTCTGTGATTCAAACTTAAGTGAGAAAAATACAACCGATACACCTTTTCTGACATTATATTCTTGGGACTTCCTGTATCAAAGAATGTAATAATAGGTTTCTCTAGACCGACATGTGCGGGAAATAATGGTCTATAATTATATTCATTCCCTACATCAACTTTGCTAACCTGTGTAGCTTGGCTTAGCCTTGACATTCCGGACGTTCTCTCTGTTATAGAGGAAGATTCATTGTACCAGTAAGCAGAAAATTTCCCATTGCGTCGTCTGACATTGGCTGAACTGGTTGATACCCTATACTTGCTGTTTGATTAGCATATCTATTTGGGACGGAATCCCTATTTCCTCTAACTGGGGGAGATTGACTATTGTTTCTACTTCTGCCGCTCGACTGAGATCTACCTCTAGGAGCTGAAACAAATTTATTTCTGCATTCTCGAGCACTATGTCCTGTTCTCTTATGGAAAGGACAGAAGGCTATCCCTCGGCAGTCACTGGCATAATGTCTTCTCTTCTGACAGTTATAACACGTGACTGTCGAAAATCCTCCTTGAGAAGATTTACCTGGTATCTTATTCTGATTTCTAAATGGTGTCCTAGATCTATTTGGACCCCTTTCTTTTTGTCCTATAGCGACTAAAGGTCTGTATATAGGATTTCCTTCAGGTCTTCTACCTAGGATTTTTGTTTCCTCCTCTTCAATCTCTGCTACATCATCGGATGTCTCCCACTTACGAGTCATCCTTGCAATAACTTCTGTTGGCAGGCTTCCAATCATTATTGCTAGTCTAAATATTTTTTTAACATGACTCATTAGCATTTTTTTGCTTGCCTCCTTCTACCTCTATCCAACCTGTGGATTCCATGAAGTTACCCCATTCATTCATATTGTTATACAACTGAGAGCTAAACTCTTGATAACGTCTTTCGTCTAATTTAAATTGACGCACTATCCTTGCCAAGCTAGTAACTGGATCTCTTTCACCAACTGTGGAATAAACCTTCCTAAAATACCGTTTTAATTCTTCCCAATTCTTAAGATCTCGGTAAGTCTCGGAGTGGACGTATCGTTCTAAGTCTCCTCTGGCTTCCAAATCAAGATAACTCTTGGCTTCAATAAGCTTTTCTCTATCTGTCCCCGTTATGCTATCTAGGCGTGTCTCCACCTGCTCTATCCAGTTCTCTAAGTTACAAGCTAACTGACCGTTCTTTCTTCCGCAAAATTTAGCTATGTGATTAATTACATGTCCCTTATGTGTTCCCATTACTGCTGCGCTCGAATTCGCGGACTGTGTACTTTCCGACATTGTTAATTTCCTTGTTTGACTTCTCGTGAGCACAGGCGATCTTACGTTCTGATAAGGAGTCGGTCTCCCTTTGACCATCGACTCGTTAATGGAAATTTTCTTAAGTACTGAGTATCATTAAAAGTATCAAAGTTATGACAGTAATATCCCAAAAAGAAAATGATGATAATAACAATAAACTGTTTTTACTAAAGTATTCGATCACCAAAAAAAAAAATAAAAGAATTTTCCCCAGAAATATTCTCAAAGTCTTACGTTACCGGTAAGCGATTCTTAACCAACAACAAAACCCTCATAACAGTACTGGTAAAACGATACTGAAACTGACCGTAAAGTGTACGCTAACGAGAGACCTCCCGTGAATTACCCTTGTTATCCTAAACAAACAAAATAAAAACAAGTAAACATTCACTCGACGTAACAAGTAAA
The DNA here is from genome assembly GCF_015104395.2 of Macrobrachium nipponense. Taxonomy (NCBI): domain Eukaryota; kingdom Metazoa; phylum Arthropoda; class Malacostraca; order Decapoda; family Palaemonidae; genus Macrobrachium; species Macrobrachium nipponense. The sequence continues at coordinate 881,134 of NC_087215.1, read as the reverse complement.
AAGCAAATACTAAAACAAAAAAAAATGAAAGTATAAGAAATTACAAAAAACAACTAAAATCACAAAAAATAACATAAAATGACACAATCAAAATTAAAATTAAAATTTAAAGTTATTGGTTAGTAAATACAAATGTTCGGGAAAAGGTCTTAGTAGCTGATTAGTTATAATTAGTAAACTAAAGAAATATCGTAGAGTTTCGTTGCCAAAAAAAAAAGTTCAGTGTGAAAATCTTTTAATCTTGAAATACCAGAAATTGTCTAGCTGAAATGTTAATCGCGTAATTTACTTTTAATAGAGTTTAATGTTATGTAAGTGTGGGGACATTTATTTGGACTTATCTTCTTTCGTTGTTTGCAATACCCGGGTTTACGTATGACAGCTTGCGTTCGCCTACCAGCGCGTTGAATGATGCGTTGTTCCGTCTGCGGGAAGGGGACTTCTCTCTCTCTCTTCTTTCCTCTCAGAGCAGGATTGCGTTGACTGATGCATTTTCGGGATTGTGTTTTCTTTCCTCTTGATATTTTTCTTCACGCTTTCGACATCTTGTTCTTCTAGTGGAAGTTCTTTCACTGTTCTTCGGAGCGGAGTTTTCTTTCGCGAAGTGTGGGTGGCTCTTTTTTTTTTTGGAGCGCTTTTATTGTTACAACTCGGTAACTGTCTTTGTATTTGGGGAAGCACTGGTAACTGTCTTTGGGGGAGAACCTTCTATTTCGAGTGGCGTGAATGAATTGAAATCTCTTATGCCGACACTAAACTTTTGATTCCGTTTCGCGGCCGCTGTCTTTTAACTGTCATTCGCGTCGCTGATCACCATTTCTCTTGCTGTGTCTTTGTCTTCCTATCATACTGCTCGACACCAATTAATCTTGTCACTATATCAATCTTTATCTCATCGTATCCCATCGCTCTGCCACCAATTAATCTGTGACGGTACTTACTTTCGTACACAGCCCTAAGGTAACGTGCGCCGACTTGGAGGCTATACTTTGGAGAATTAGGTAAAAGGGTTTATTAGGATGAGAAATTAATTGATCGTGTCCTATTATATATTTATTCTTTGCTCGGGTTCTATAAGTTTCCACCTTCTGAGTTACTGGGCTCTTGGACTGATAAAACTTAATTGGCACTTGTTGCAATTACGAGTCTATAGGCACGAGGGAACTTTACTGAGTATTGATTGTCACTTTCACTGTCTTTGATTAATTCGCACACCACACTTTTGCACCTGTTCTTCTTCTGGGGATTCTTCTGTCTTTCTCTGTTTGGCTGCTGCACCACTCGTGCTCTCCCCCCTCGTTCCCCTCTTTGTCGTTATCTTCTCTTGACTTCTCTGTTCCCCTTTTTTCTCTGCTCTGCCTTCTTCTCTCTCTGTCTGCCCTTTTTGTTGGGTTGAAATCTCCTTAGCCCCGCCTTTGAATTTTTGGATTCTGACTGGGTGTGGCATCTTCTAAAAGACTTCTTGTGTCTGAGTGGCTGCAAACTTGTATACAAACCGCCTTCCTGTCATGTCTTCTACAATGATTCGTAGGCTTTGAATTTGTATACGCCTCCTTCTTGATGTCCTGGCTTCTGAGGGGCGTATCCATTTGGTAACCTCATAGGTCATTCGTTGATACCCCTTTTGGGCTGTCTTATGACCAACACTCATGGCTTTTGATTCGTCGATACTAGAGGCCTATCTTTGGAAGGGTGGAGCTCTGAAGAATTTGGCACTTCCCTCTTTCTAACAACGGGTCATAGAATTCCTTTTTAACGTATGCCAGATGGCTCTCTCTGACCTGTTCACGAAGGGAACGGCGATTAGTCATAGGCGCTAATGAGAGTAGTTTCCAATTTCTCGAATAGGCCTGGTAGATATCGCTCGTCGCCCATAATCTCCTGTTGGTCACTAATCGCTGGTACGGACAGGGGTTTTTTTGGGGGAGATGGAAACCAGATGTCTGATGGCTAAAAGCCTAATGTTTGGAGTAACAAAATCCCTTCGCTAAGAAAAATCATTATCTTATTCCCTTTTCCTTTTTCTTCTCTTATTATCCGTTTCGTGCCTTTTTCTTAAGTATTATTAAGTTATTGCCTTTTGTAATAACGACACTGTGCCACACTATTACAGTCTCGGCCCGCTACCTCGCTGACTCCGACAGCGTTAACTAAGCTGAAGCAAATATTATACCTACAAGAGGACTCCTAACTTATGCTTCTTGGAAATCATATTGAAACTTTAACTCAAAAACGTCAAAGGTGAATGTAAACATGAGCAAATCCTTGATTAAGTAACGTTAAGGGCAACAATCAAAATTGAATGTAGACATGAATAAATTCTTGAGCAAGTAATATTCAGAGAAACATAAAAACTGAATATGAATATGAGCAAATACTTGATTAAGTAATATTAAAAGAATCATCAAACTGAATTCAAATATGAGTAAATCACATTAAGAAACATGAAACTGAATGCAAAAAAAAATAAATCACCAAAAAAACAAGAAAACTGAAAGTTAAACATACATAAGCCCTTAAGTCACAAAAGGTATATAAATGCATGGTAGAAGCAAAAAATAATGGTAACTATCCAAGTTTACAGTATATGATTGGTTCAGTCCTCTGTCCTATTCTATCTAGGTGGATATCGTCTTTCTTTTATGGAAAATAAATTTCGTTCTTCGTTGACGACACTTGATGGCTTCTTGTTTGCTGCGACCTGCTACTTGGTGACAAGTCCTTGGAGAAAATATCCTTGTGTATTTGTATGCAATAACCAGTGTGTCCTTGACTTCTTACTGAGATTGTGTATTGTGTTTATGCAAAATTTCATTGGATATTCTTACTGTAATTTCTGAGTAACCTTGTACATTAAACAATATAACTTCACTGCTTGATACTACAACAAAATTGGCAACTCGGTTAAAGGAACCGGTTAGTGGTTAATACTTGTAGGTTTCTTCTACTGTGACAACAATTAGTAAGTTTTCACCAATCAATATCTTGTTAGTAAGTTTTCAACAACTACTATCTTGTTAATGAGTCTTCATCAATTAACTTCTTGTTAGTGAGTCTTCATCAATTAATATCTTATTAGTAAGTTTTTTCATTAATCAACATCTAATGGATTTGAACAAAGTAAGTGTATTAATTACCCCTTCAAAATCATAATCATTTCTAAAACGAATTCCCTTATCTTAAAATCACTTAATGTCTATCTTAACCCGTCTTATTTATTCTTTTACTTCTAAGAATGTTCTTATGGAACGATTAAAAACTTAAAATATACGTCTTGAAATTCTTATACTGCGCTTTGAACCGTTTCTTACATACCCAAATATTTCCCTTCAAGTCAAAATAAATTTGAAGTTAAGTGCACTTAATCCCCCCAAAAATTGCTACAAACCAACTAATTAAAGTAAGTATTGCAACAATAAAAGATTATTCCTAAGTCGACCGATGAAGGTAAACTTAGCAATAACGAAATCAAATAAATACATGGAATAATTATTGGATGAATTTTAATGGGTTTGTTCTTCTGTTTCACTGAAAAGTGACTCTTCTATTTCTTAAGTTATATCTAGTTCCTTCTTCTGGAATGTCTTCTGACGTCTCTGTCATTTTGGATTCTTCGACTTCTTTGGTTCTCTTGACCTTGTCCTTGTTTATCCAAAATTCTTCTTCTTCTAATGATTCAGCATATGTGGAAGGCATTTGGTTATTCATTTTCTTAACCTTTATCTTAGTTTCTTGTACGTCTACGACCTTGTATGGTCCTGTGAATTTTGTGGCTAACTTATAATTAATACCACTTCTTACTTCCTTCTTAATATAGACTTCATCCCCTTTCTTGTAGTCTACAGGCCTTAATACTTCTTGATGCTTCTCTATCATATTCTGCTGGGCTTCTTCTAGATTCTTGTGCAATTGCTTGTGGATTACTTTAAAGTTTCCGATTCTTATCTTCATGATATCTTCAGAGTAATTAGGCTGTATTGGCTGATTCAGCCATGCATAAGGTAATCTGGGTTCATATCCCATCAAAGCTTTTATGGGAGTTGCACGAATACTCGTATGATGTCTTGCATTTAATGATAATTGGACTAAAGGTAAATTGACGTCCCAGTCAGGATCCTGTCCTACTGTGTGACGTAATACGTCTAAAACCTTCCTGTTATTCCTTTCTACCAAGCCATTGCTAGCTGGGTGATACGGCTGTATCGCTACCTTTTCTACTTTAAAGGCGTTACAAATTTCTTGAACTTACGAGTTGTTGAACTCGGTCCCATTATCAGAAATAATGAGCTGTGGGGCAGAATATCTGCAAAATATCTTATCGAAGAGAGCGATTGCACAATGCTGATAACTGAATACTATTAACTATACGAAACATTGTTCGATATTATATCTCTCCTCTTCAACCTGACTGACCGATCTTAAGACCTGGCATCCAGAGTTAAAAATAAACGTGAGCTAAGCGTTTCACCTCCAAGGTTACTAGGCTGTCTTGGCGGGGCGTTCGTTAGGAGGAGGATAATGGGGCGGCGGTGGAGGAGGGAAGGTTGCTACGGATCTTGGCGTGATAGAAAATCTAACTTTGGTTGCGCTATACTAGTAGCCTTGCGTCTCATCTCACGCCAGGTTGGGACCCACCTCAGCTGATTAACTTTCATGTAATACATAATTCGCTTGCTGGTGATGCGCTGTTGACAGTTAAAAGGCCAGGTAGATATTAATTATAATTGAAAAAGAAACCCACAAAATCACTTTGTAACTTGTTTACTTCTAAGTATTTACATTTAGATTTTACTCCACACTCGAGTACTTTTAGGCCCTGTCTGTGGCCCATTCTCAAGAGATGTTTGGGATGTTAGCCTGGGTCAAGGCTAAACGGTATTTTGACTAATATAAAATAATAATGATTTAATAAGTGGTCAAGGCTAATATAATAATTAAAATTTAAAATAATAATAATAATAGAGGTTTTATTGAAATAATGGCTATCTCAGCCGCGTTTATTTTGTATAGGAGTTTCTCTATTCTTCTTATTACTGACTTTTCTTCTGTACTCAAATTGCCGATTTAATAGCCAGCTTGGGTACAGAATACAAAATCAACGCGGATGAAATAGCCATTATTTTCAACAAAACCTGTATTAATGAAGGTCTTCTTCCAGCATAATAATAATAATAATAATAATAATAATAATAATAATAATAATAATAATAATAATAATAATAATAATAATAATAATAATAATAATAATGAACAAGTCTACCTGACACACAAATTAGGCACTGGGCGCATGGCAGCCATCTTCATCTCTTGTATATATCACCACTTTTTGGGAATGGGAACGTGCTGGCATAGGGCCAGCTTGATCTATAAAGTCTAAACCAGGGGTGGCCAATCTTATGTTTCCCATGCACCAATTTTCTTCACTTCTAATTCAGATGCGCCACAAACTTTAACCGTCTTTCAATCCTTTAAGTATGGTAATTTTGACATATTTGGCAGTTATACATATAATCATTTGATACATATACGTATGTATATGTATGATATATATATCTATATAATATATATACATATATATATATATAATACTTAAAATATTTAATATATATCTATATATATATAGATATATATATATATATTATATATGTATATATATATAATATATATATATATATATATATATTATATATATATAATATATATTATAATATATATAATTATATTTTATATTATATAAAGATATATGCCACGAAGGAAAAATAAACGAATTAGGTCTGCAAGATCTTTCGACGTTAAAAGTCCTTTACTGAGCAGAGACTGACATACATACGAGAAAAGCAATACAAGAAGATTCGTATAACTGACAGATAGGGATTATAAAGAGATTAGTACCTAGAATCGACACACCTGGAAGATTCTAGGTACTAATCTCTTTATAATCCCTATCTGTCAGTTATACGAATCTTCTTGTATTGTCTTTTCTCGTATGTATGTCAGTCTCTGCTCAGTAAAGGACTTTTAACGTCGAAAGATCTTGCAGACCTAATTCGTTTATTTTTCCTTCGTGGCATATATCTTTATTTATGGATTTATCACGTTCCTAACTTTCGTGATTCAGTTATACACACACACACACACACACATATATATATATATATATATATATATATATATATATATATATATATATATATATATATATATATATATATATTAATATATATATATATATATATATATATATTATATAGTATATATATATATATATATATATATATATATATATATATATATATATATATGATAGTGTGGACAGATGTAGCAGTTGTAAATGAAAGGATTTAACATAGATACCAGGTAAACTGTACTTACTTTATTGACACTTTGAATTTGTATTGATAATATTCATTAGTTATTTCTGAAAGTACTAATAAAAATATGTGAACACAATTAGCAGTTTTAAAGAAAAGTAATTTCACATGCAGGAAAAATAAACATAACTAGGTTTAATGAGACTTTTGACTTGGCTTTGCTTTCACCAAATCTGTAATATTAGGAGTTAAGTTAATAACTAACAGCAACAGACAGATTTGAATCGGATAGTCGCGACCTCAGTTTGTTCTTGATCATTTCCATGGATGAAAATGCTTGATCGCATCTATATGTTGTTCCAAAGCGACTTTGGGCAAATTTTCTGTTCTGGAAAATGTTCACGTGGTGATGATCGCCAAAAATTGAGCACTTCAGATGCACTTGGGAGTGAGGGAAGTTCATGAAATTTACTCTTCAGCACTGAATTTGCTTTTAGATCAATAAGTTCCATCTGTATATTACTATACTCTGTTTTTTTCCATCTGTCCATCCGCCTGTGGTGGTCGCGCATGGTAACACTGTGTCCCGGGCTTTAAATAGTTACGCTATGTCTAAGTTTTAGGTAAATAGAAGGATATCTGGGTGTACATTTGCAATTGAAAAGTGTTTCAATAATTTACTATATGCGAATTACACCGTTAACATTCGAAATAGGATGTTATTTAAAGCCCAGGACGCAGTGTTACCATGCGCAAACACCACAGGCGGATGGACAGATGGAAAAAAACAGAGTATAGGCATCTTCAGAATGTTATGTTCAGTAAGTGAATATGGATTTACAAATGTCCCGGTTATTAACTGCGGTAGATTTGAAATATATATTTATTAAGCAACAAATGAATGCTGTTTGGGTGTTCACGCAACTTTTTTGGTTAATTCATTTATATATATACTTTTACGTATGGGGTTGGCCTTGAGAACTTGCTTGAAACTTACCTTAAAAAAGGATTGATTCGGTTATTTTTACTCTAGAGAAGGTTGCCATTAAAAACCAGCCAATTAATCTACAATATTTATTTACAAGAGGCCGTTGAATGGCCTGGGAAAGTAAATGCACATGGGCCCCTCTCCAAATAGGAGAAAGCTGGCAAAAATCAGATTAACATCAATGCTGGTTTCCTAAATTACTCAAGTTATCTTGCGAGCGGGGAGACTTGGACACGTGACTCAGCAAATCTGGAAAAATTCCCAGATTAGACACAAAATGAAATGAAGACTTCTTGCACAAGTTACAGTTATTCAGTTTTATCTAACACACTGGGGGAAGGAACTCTAGTGTTTAAATGAGATATGCAATGAAGACTTAAGCTTTAACAGGTCACAAGGGGAAGCACATACCCCGATGAAGACAAAGGAATTTCAATATAGAAGTGATACAAGGGAGCTTTGAAAATGAAATTAGCAAGAGTCGTCTTGGAGAAACAGAGCTGGTTGAGGTTTTGCACTTTCTAGACGTACCTTGAATCCTTGAGGCTTGAACATGTGTCGTGATGTCTGAAGGTGGTCCAACCAGCGTGTTTGGACAAAGGGCTGACTTCCAGTCAGAGGAGAAGGACACGTCTATCCTCCTGCAGTTACTAGCATCGACTGAGAATGAGGCTGGATGTTTTTGAATCACCTGGGTTTCACACACAGCCTCCGGCATTGTCTGAAAAGTGCGAAAAGCACAGCCAGCGAATTTGGAAGGAAAAGAGGTCTTATGTTAGGAATCCCTAAAGCCCACATCGAGACCTAGCTAATCCTGTGACCTGCCTGTCTTACTCTAAGCTCAAGTCTAAACGGAAATTCCTTTCCGCCAGTGTTTCTCACTCCTAAAATCAGCTGATTAGGGGAGAAAATGGCTGCTCTTTTAGAACTAAATAAAATCAATGCTACTGTGAAGACGAGGCGATCAATATCTGTATATATATATATATATATATATATATATATATATATATATATTATATATATATATATATATATATATATATATATATATGTTACAGTGTCGTTAAAGAATTAAGGAAATGATTCCAAAAGGAATTAATTTATAAAGAACTGAGAGAATGGCACAGAAATGGGAAAAGGAACGAATAATGATTTTACGAAGGTATCGTTTTCTCGGACTTGACCCCAACGACCAGGACACTTTAGCCGTCAGGCATCTGGTTCGCATCTCCCAAAAACTCTGTCAGCCTCATTTCTGAAGATTAAGGGACTCTTGGCGCGCCCAACATTTTGTGACACTTGGAGTGTCGGAGAATTAATGTAAGTTTGGACCTTCTCAAGGGCCTTCTGTTTAATATGACCGAGGGAAACTCAATGCTTCTTTGTCTCAAAGGTGGATCGTGTGAAAATCTTGGCTCCACCCTTTCAAGAGTAGACCTACGGGTTTGACGAATCAAAACCAGGAGTGCCAGATTATAGGACAGCCCAAAAAAGGGTCTCAACGAATAACCTATGAGTCAAGCAAGAGGCGTTTCTTAATTTAGAGTCTACGAATCACAACAGAAAAAAGTGAAGTGACAGGAAGGCGGTTTTGTATAAAGTCTGTAGCCACTCAGACACAAGAAGTCTTTCAGAAGATGCCACACCCAGTCAAAATCCAAAAATCCAAAGGCGGTGCTAAGAAGATATCATCCTAATAAAAAGGCCAGACAGAGAGAGAGAACACAGAGAGAAAAAGACAGAGAGGAGAAGTCGAGAACAAGTGGGGAGACGAGTGGCGCAGTAGCAGAACCGAGAAGAAGAAGAATCAGAAGTGAGGGGAAAGTGCAAAGTGAGGTGTGCGAAGCAAATAGACAGTGACAGTGACAATCAATACTCAGTCAATTTCCCTCGTGCCAATAGACTCGTAATTGTGACAAAGTGCCTTCAAAGAAAGAAGTTGTATCAGTCGAAGCGCCCAGAAACAGAAAGGTGGAAAAATTTATAAGAATCCTTATCAAGGAATAAACGCGTTTAAGGACGTATCAATTTAATTTTTTCCCTTTTTTTCCCAAATGATAACTTTAAGTTAATCCAGTTAGATGACAATCCAGCAAGGTGAGATTAAATTTGTATAATTCTATTTCCCCAATTACGGCCCCCCACTCAGGTGCACGTTACCTTAGGCTGTGTGTAGAAGCTACTACCACATACACACACACACACACACACACAAACACACACATATATATATATATATATATATATATATATATATATATATATATATATATATATATATATATATATACAGGTATATAATGATGACGCATTATTGTTTAAAGAAGATTACTAATAGATGCACACGGAACAAAAATATCAAATAAAAATTATTTCTATGTTTTGGATTAGAACAAATCTCAGTAAAACTCACTTCTAGCTATAAGTTACTTGAATTCTTTTTTTTTTTTTTCTAGAAAAAATCAGTATTATTATATTATTATTATTTTTTCTTTTTTTTATGAGCAGGCATGTTTTTTTTCTTTTATTATCTCTGGGGTACAGTGCGCCACTTGTAATCGTGCAATGCGCCACTGTTGGCACATGCGCCATAGGTTGGCCACCCCTGGTAAACCAACCAACCTATCACTTGCCTAGAGCAAAGTCCTGGATCTTTGTCCAGACAAAAGTTGTTCTTTAGACCTAGGTCTACACTCTAGAGTCTAGACCATCAGAAAGACCAACTCGCTGACTGTTTTTTATAAGTATTATTCAGTACAATTAAGAATCACAGCTCCTCTTAGGTGATATCGTACAACCAGTCAGGCCAACTCTTCCCAAATTAATTCCCTTTTCAACAACCAGGGCTTTAGAATTTTCTCTCGTCTTCCAATTTTCCTGAGCGACTATGATTTTTGCCTCTTTATATCCATCATTGAACATCAGCTGCCTCAAATAACATTCACAAAAAGAGCATTTATATTCCTAAATGGTCATTAAATCTTATAACTCAAAAGAATCTGGCTTTGTCGTGGAAACTCTTAGCAAAATTGTGTCAAAGAATTGGATGCTTGTTCACGTAATCATTTTTTTTTTTTCATTTCAAACTTTTCGAAGAATATACGTGTTTACAGTCATGTTTATATTGTAAATACAGTGACAAGGGAAAAACACTTATGCTAAGTGCACAGTTACCTAAATAAATATATCCTATGATCGTCATTTATTCGTCCAACTTTCAATCTTTGCGTTTTTAATGTTCGAGATTTTGCCATGCCAGTTTGAGTTCCTTCACTTAGTAAACATCGCTACTGAGTGGTATGGTATATACATTATTTTCATGTGTGCATGTGTGTGTGCGTATAGGTGCTAAGAAAGAGAAACAGAGAGAAATAAAAGAGATAAACACGCCTAGCTGTGGTATCGAGATGACTTCATGTTGTTATGGTTTGAGCATGGGGGAAAACACGCCTTTCTGATATCTATAAAATTTGTTTGTTTGACGAATTCGCGATTTCAGCACTGATATTATTATTATTATTATTATTATTATTATTATTATTATTATTATTATTATTATTATTATTATTGTTAAATGGTATCCTGGTAGACAAATGGAAAAATTTTATTTTCCATTCACGTGTTATCAAAACACCTGTGTTCTGTATTCATACTCTCAGTTTGTGTGACGATTCAGGAAGTTAGTTCATCTCGTAAAATTTATACGCACATATGCCAACGGGGAAAAGATTTTATCTCTGAAATTGTTTTTCAGGGGAACGAGGCATTAAATCAAACTCGGTATCTAGACCACATGAATCTGCTTCAGAGAAGAACGAAGCGCAGGTGTTCTGGGTCATGCCACGTCTGGAACGCAGGGTCTTATAGACTGGTTGGACTGACTGACGACTGCAGAGTGCAGACTGTAAACAGACGTCGTCGACGGGAGACTGCGAAGGAGACAGCGGCTCGGAACAGCAGTTCGAAACCGAAGTAAGTAAAGTTCTCCTGCCTTTTCTCCATTCTATAACATATTTGAATGCGGGGGCGCTTGTAATGCCAAGTGGAATACTTCACGTACTACAACGAAATTAGTGCGCAGATATCAATAGATGTCTGAATGATAAGGAAAACTATGCAGAAAAAAAATCACGGTGGTAGAAAAATACTTAGTATAATCTGAGTGATGATATTCCTTTTCGAAAGAGTAGTAAGCTTAAAATAATATATATTCTCTTTTTATTTTTTTTCAGAAAAATGACCCTCTTGAAGAGCTTATAAATATGATATTTTTATTTTAAGATAAATTTTTAAATATACTTACCTGGCAGTTATATACATAGCTATATTCTCTGACGTCGTGACGTCACGACAGACTTTTCGAAACTCGCGGCAATCGCCGACCATCTGTCAGGTGATCGTTACCTGTACGCCCTCTAGATAGTTACCTGGAAACCCCATATTTTCTCGCCCTCTAGTCTCTTGAGGGGAGGTGGGTGGGTTTCTAATTGTATATAACTGCCAGGTAAGTATATTTAAAAATTTATCTTAAAATAAAAATATCATTTTTAAATATGTAACTGACCTGGCAGTTATATACATAGCTGATTGACACCTTTGGAGGAGGGTCAGAGACAGCAACATCGTTGTAAGGTAACTACTTGATAGGTAACTAAAGATTCTTACCTGCTAAGGAAGCTGACTTGACGAGTACTGCCTCTTTAGTCTGCTCTCCTTAGGAGCTCCAGCTAGGGATGTGACCTGTGCAGCTGATGAGCTCAAAGGGGTTTGTCGACGGGACGTGACCTCTATGCGACAAAACCACCTATGCCCTTGACATGGGCTAAAACAGGCAAAGACCACCTAACCATCCAATCCTTGCATACAAGAGATTGAAAAGACACACATATACACTAGACTGTTGAAGGTTTCCCCTAACCTTCAACAGACAACCATAAAAATAACTCAATCAAGGGTCTAACATGTAGGATTAGAGGTATCAACTCCTTCACCCAACACGAGCCAGTGGCTACGAACGGTCCAAGGGTTCTGCAGTCCTTCATATACCGTTTCTATTTGTTTCAGATAAAAAAAAGAAAATACGGAGCTGCTCCTCCAGTATGTCGCGTCTAAAATGGCTTTAAGGGACTGATTCTTTCTAAACGCCATTGACGTCGAGACTGCTCGCACTTCATGGGCCTTTACCTTTAAAGCCTTGTAAAGCGTTTCATTGCACTCCGTGTGAGCTTCTTGAATCACACTTCTAATAAAGAAGGCTAAAGCGTTCTTTGACATAGGCCTTTTGGGATCTTAACGGAACACCATAAGTTGTCAAAAGTCCCTCTAACGTCCTTGCACCTGTGCAGATAACACTGTAATGCTCTTACCGGACAAAGAGTTCTTTCACGTTCCTGACCTGCAAATCTCCAAGGCTGGGAATCGTAAAAGACCTAGGCCAAGGATTGGAAGGAGTTTCATTCTTTGGCTAAGAAACCTAAAGTGGTTGAACAAACCGCTTTAGATCTACTAATTCCTACTCTTTTGTCCACATAGCTTGAATCTCGCTTACTCTCCTTGGCAGTAGCGAGAGCGACTAGAAAAAGTGTCTTCCTGGTTAAATTCCTGAACGAGCTCTCCTGGATCGGCTCAAACTTGTCAGACATTAAAAATCTTAGTACTACGTCCAGATTCCATCCTGGTAGTTGTTCAGTCTTTTGCTTCGTAGTATCAAAAGATCTAATTAAGTCGTGAAGATCTTGATTCCTAGACCAAGTCCAGTCCTCTATGTCTAAAGACTGACGCCAGCATGCTCCTGTATCCCTTAATTGTAGTAGTGGCTAGACCTACTTTAAGTTTTAAGTGAAGAAGGAAGTCTGCGATCTGGCTCACAGATGTGTTGGACGAGGACACCTTCTTCTCCTTACACCAGTTTCTAAATATCTCCCACTTCGACTGGTAGACGTTGATGGTCGAAGCCCTTCTTGATCTGGCGATAGCTTTAGCTGCCTCTCGCGAAAAGCCTCTAGCTCTAAGGAGCTTTTCGACAGTCGAAAGGCAGTTAGCTGAAGAGCGCGGGTATTCCTGTGATACCGTTTGAAGTGGGGCTGTCTGAGCAGATCTGGAAGCAACGGAAGGGTTCTTGGAACTTCCACTAGCCACTGCAACATCTCTGCGAACCAGTCTCCGCCGGGTCTGGCCAGTACCAGGGGTACGGGGCTATCAGGGTCATTCTGCTTCCTTCGGACTGCGCGAACTTCTTTAATACTTTGTGTATCACTTTGAAGGGAGGGAAGGCGTACAGATCCAGTCCTTCCCAGTTCATGAGGAACGCGTCTACTGCTACCGCTTGTGGATCCGGCACCGGTGAGCAGAACGTCTGCATCCTCCTTGTCTTGTTGGTTGCAAACAAGTCTATGGAAGGTTGCCCCCATAACCTCCATAGTAATTCGCATACCTCTAACTTGAGAGTCCATTCTGTTGGCAGGACCTGATTTCTCCGGCTCAAGAGGTCCGCTCTGACATTTAATTCTCCTTGTACAAATCTCGTTTGGAGGACGATATTTCTGTCCTTTGCCCATAGCAACAGATTCTTGGCTGTCTCGTTCAGAGAAAACGAGTGGGTGCCTCCTTGTTTCCTGACATACGCTAGAGCAGTCACGTTGTCCATGCTTATTTCCACTACTTTGCCTGCCACACATTCCTCGAATGCCTGAAGAGCTAGAAAAGCTGCCATCAGCTCTTTCTTGTTGATATGCCAATTTCTTTCGGTTTCGCTCCATCTTCCCGAAATTTCCCTGTTCCCCAGAGTCGCTCCCCAGCCTAGGTCTGATGCGTCTGAGAACAGTATTAGCTGTGGATTCAATTGTTGAAGTGAAACTCCTTCTCCCAGCTTCGCTGGATCCAGCCACCAAATCAAGTCTTTCTTTACCTCTGCTGAAATTGGGAAGGTGTCTGAAAGCCTTTGTTCCTTCCTTTTCCAATTTCTGTTGAGGTAAAATTGCAGAGGTCTGAGATGCAGTCTTCCCAGTGAGACGAACTGTTCGATCGAGGAAATGGTCCCCAAAAGACTCATCCATTCCCTCGCCGAACATTGTTGTCTCCCCAGGAATTCCTGCACGATTCAGGCATCGGTCTTGTCTCTCCTGGGAGGGAGAAGCCCGAAAATCCTGAGAGTTCATCAGAACTCCTAAATAAATGATCGAGCGAGAGGGCTCCAGGTGAGACTTTTCCAGGTTCACCACTAGCCCTAGTTGCCCGTACTAGGTTCAGGGTTATTTTCATATCCTCCAGACACTGTTTCTTGGAGTTGGCCCTGAGAAGCCAATCGTCCAGATAAAGAGAAATGCGGATCCCCCCTTCGTGTAGCCATTTGGCTACATTCGCCATAATAGCTGTGAATATTTGTGGCGCTGTGCTGAGCCCGAAGCAAAGAGCCCTGAACTGGAATACTCTTCCTTCGAATAAGAACCACTGAGGTACTTCCGAGAGCTTGGGTGGATGGGGACATGAAAATAAGCGTCCTGTAGGTCTAATGAGACCATCCAATCTCCCGGTCTCAACGCCGATAGCACTGATTGCGTTGTCTCCATCGTGAATTTCGTCTTCACGACGAAGGCGTTTAGAGCACTGACGTCCAGAACGGGTCTCCATCCTCCCGAGCTCTTGGGTACCAAAAACAGTCGATTGTAGAACCCCGGATTCTCTTGGGGTGAAACAGGTTCTATCGCCTTTTTTAAGAGCATAAGCTCTACTTGTTCTTTTAACGCAAATCTCTTGCTGCTGTCCTTGTAATTCGCTGTTAAGTCGAGGGGATCTAAAACTATGGGAGGTTTGGCGTAAAAAGGGATCCTTGTAGCCCTCCCTTAGTATCTGAAGGGTCCAGTTGTCCGCCCCTCTCTCTCCAGGCTTCCCAAAACAAAGAAAGCCTGGCTCCTATTTGTGTCTGAAGGACTGTCTGATCATGGCCTCCTTTTGGAAGGAAGCTTGCCACCTTTTCTGGAGGGCTTTCTAGAAGTCCCGACGTCCCTCGGGCTGTTTTCCTCGAAAAAACTGTTGTGGTTGTTTCTCCTCTCTCGCTCTCTTGGTCGCAAACGAAGAAGGCAAAACCCCACTGGCTGCCTTCGATATTAGGTCCTGTGTGTCTTCTGAGTCAATGAAGTGGCAATATCTCTAATAATCTCTTGTGGAAAAAAGAAATTTCGCAAAGGGGGCAAACAAAAGCTCTGCTCTTTGTACCTGTGTGACCCCTTTAGCTGTAAAGGAGCAGAGAAGGGACCTTTTCTTCACGATTCCTGCCGTGAAAATCGCTGCCACTTCATTAGTTCCATCACGTAAAGCCTTGTCCATACAAGACATCACACTCAGAAGGTTAGAAATGTCCGTTGAATCCTTTCTCACACTTCTTGGCAAGAGCACTCAGAGACCAATCTAGAAAGTTCAGGACCATCAAACACTCTAAACACGCCCTTCAGTAAATGATCGAACTCTTGCATCGACCACATCACCTTCGCTGCTGATAAGGCGTGTCTACGATTGGCATCGACGATACTGGAGAAGTCTGCCTGAGAGGAGGCAGGTACTCCCAGGCCCAGAACTTCCCCAGTCTCGTACCAAACGCTGGATTTCGAAGCCAATCTTACAGGAGGAAAAACGAAAGCAGTTTTACCTCGCTCCTTTTTCTCTTTCATCCAGTCGTTCATCTTCGCAAGCGCTTTCTTGGCCGAAATGGAAAGAACCATCTTAGTAAAGGCAGTCTTATTCTGGGTTCTTCCACAAAGGAACTGAGACAGGGGAGAACTATGGTGCTGCGGGCTTGAAATCCGTTTCAAAAAGCTCTTGAAACAGAAGCATAAGAGTCTTATAGTCGGAAAGAGGAACTTGTTCTTTCGTCTCCTCTTCCGAAACTACCTCCAACATCTCCGTCTCGTTCCGCATCGGAAGATGTAGTTAAAGCCAAAGCCGGAGCGTCATTGGTCTCGATGCGTTCCTTGGCACCAGAAACCGCCGAGGCGTCATGCTTACGAGCGTCGGCGTCACGTCCTTCTCTCTCACGCGCGCTGGCGTCACGCTCTTTGCTCTTACGAGCGCTGGCGTCACGCTCTTTGCTCTTACGCGCGCTGGTGTCACGCTCGGAAGCGTCATGTCCGAGTAAATCGGAAGTCCTGGTTGTCTGTGTTTTCTTCTTGGCGTTGACGCTTCGCGAAGTCTTCATCACTCCCGGGGCGTCAGACTGACGCTTGGGTTCTTGCAGCTTTTCCATAAGTACAGACAGCTGCTGTTGCATATCTTGCAGCATATTCTTGGCTTCATTGTCTCTCGAGGGAGAGGGTAACTCGTCAGGTTCGCCCACACGAACCGCAGCCAGAGGAGTCGATCCTTCTAAGGCTTCCTGAGGACGCTTGGTAGGAAGCTTCCTAGGTAAATCCTCCCAAGTAGCAGGAGGAAGAGGAGCGTGCATCGAAAGCGCTGTCTTGCTCTGTTTAGCTGGCGAGGCTTCCGATGACGAAAACTTCTCCGGAGAACTCCAGTGACTGCAGCCCGGCAGTTGCTCATCTGATGAGACCTCACAAACACGAGGTAATTTCCTCTTGAGAGGACGAGAGGAAGTAGAGTGTCGCCATCCTCGACGCGGGGAGAAGTCATCGGCTGACGAACCAAAACACACTCGACGCGCCTTTTCTACGGCTGTCTGAAGCAACCTTGGAAGCGTCAGCAGTTTTGTTTGAGGGCACGCCCGACCGGATACTAGAGCCTCTCGCCTCCCTTAGACTTTCGACTTTACGTCTCCATGGGTCCGGGAGCTTGTAAGAGGTCTGGGTCTAGGTAGCGCGACAGGACCGATCGGACGCACCCTCCACTACACTGTCACTAACACTAAACTTATCACTTACACTGACTTTAGCACTTGCACTTAAAGCACTTACGACAGTCCAAGTTGCGATTTTGCCATGCCTCAGTAAGAGAGGCAATCTGTTGTCCCATTTTTTCAAGCACCGCTTGAATACCCGACTCGGAGACAGGTTCGGGAGCTGATACTTCTACTAAATTGCGCTCAGAAGGAGCAGGGGAAGGAACAATGGGATTATCTACCACTTCCTGATTCGTTGATGAACGGGAAAGGGAACTCTTAGTTCTTCTAATTCTATCTCTCTCGAGCTTACGGACATACTTGTCCAACTCCTTCCACTCCTTATCATCCAAAATCAAGCACTCATCACATCTATTCTCAAAAGTGCAAATTCTACCCCTACAATTCACACAAAGTGTGTGGGGATCAAGAGAAGCTTTGGGAATTCTAACCCTACACCCCCCTTTACAGCAGACTCTATACACAACTCCCGAGTCCGACATTGTTAATTGAGTAATCCAAAAACAAATCCAAAATCAATCCAAGTCAACAACAGCGAAAGCCAATAAAATACTTCACCCAACGATGAAATACTCTAGCGAGTACGAAAACCTATCGAGGAGCCCACAACAACGAAGTTGCCGGCTTGGGCGACAGAAAAAATATGGGGTTTCCAGGTAACTATCTAGAGGGCGTACAGGTAACGATCACCTGACAGATGGTCGGCGATTGCCGCGAGTTTCGAAAAGTCTGTCGTGACGTCACGATGTCAGAGAATATAGCTATGTATATAACTGCCAGGTCAGTTACATATTTAAAAAAGTCATATTTCATTCCCATGAATTTAAGGCTGTACAGATAAGTTAAGTATATCTCAGTTTTACCAGACCGCTGAGTTGATTAACAGCTCTCCTAGGGCTGCTGGCCTCAAGGATTATATATTTTTACGTGGCTAGGAACCAATTGGTCACCTAGCAAACGGGACCTACAGCTTATTGTGGGATCCGAACCACATTGTATCGAGAAGTGAATTTCTGTCACCAGATAATGATACTGAACTTAGGCTAAACATATCTGGAGGGATAGGCTACACGAACACCTCGAGAATAGGCTACACGCACACTACGACAATAGGACTATTTCTTCCCACTACCCATAAACTTTGCAAGTCTATAACCATATATAAAGATTTATGTAATCATATACACTACGTAAGAACATCTCATAATACGTCCTAATCAGTAAATTAAATTTAAAAGACAGATGATTATTATTAAATTTAAAAGGCATATGATGATTATTGAACACCAGACGCTCTCTTAACCTTCTTTTAAATCTGTCCGCACGCTATTGCTTGTGGTGGTGGGATATGCTTTTTTTTTTTTTTTTTTTTTTTGTGTGCATATTTGTACTTATTCTTAATTCATTCATTCCCCGAGAATCAATTCCCTTCTTTGGTCCGATGATTGTCTTCGATTTTTCTAATGTTTTCAAATCAAGGCTTTGTTTGAGGGAATAACTTTCAAAATTAACGTAGCCTTGTAAAAGAGTGACTTTATATAAGATGGAAGATGAGTCTCAGTACCAACCTTCATCCTCCTCCCAACTATTTTAGCAGGGAATGTGCCACCAACGACCACGCCAATTTCTTCAGATTCAACCACAGCATCCACTCCAGTTTCTTCAGATTCAACCACAGCATCCACTCCAGTTTCTTCAGATTCAACCACAGCATCCACTCCAGTTTCTTCAGATTCAACCACAGCTCACTCCAGTTTCTTCAGATTCAACCACAGCATCCACTCCAGTTCTTCAGATTCAACCACGCATCCACTCCAGTTTCAACCACAACAACAATGTCTGGTTCAACCACAACGACCACACCAGTATCAACCACAACGACAATGTCTGGTTCAACCACAATGACCACACCAGTTTCAACCACAGTGACAATGCCATTTTCAACCACAACAACAATGCCAGTTTCAACCACAACAACCACCAAGTTTCCAACCACCAACACCAAATGTTTCTGGTTCAACCACCCAACAAACCAGACCACGTTTCAACCACAACGATAATTTCCAGTCAAACCACAACGACCAATCCAAGTCAACCAAACCAACCGGACAATTCCAAGTTTCAAACCACAAACAACCACACCAACCAGTTTTCAACCAACAACGTCCCAATGCAAGTTCAACCACAACGCAAATGTCCCTTGGTTCAACCAACAACAACCGACACCATTTTCAACCACAAAAACGACAATTCTGGTTCCAACCCAACGACCACACCAGTTTTCAACCACAACAACCACACCAGTTTCAACCACAACGACAATTCCAGTTTCAACCACCAACACAATTCTGGTTCAACCACAACAACCACACCCGTTTTTTCAACCAAAACGACAAGCAATGGTCGGGTTCAACCACAACAACCACACCAGTTTCAACACAACGACAAGGTTTCTTGGTTTCCAACCACAAAAACCTTTAAACCAGACCAAGTTTCAAACCACAACGATAATTCCCAGGTTTCAACCACCAACGGAACAATTCCATTTTCAACCGCAACACCAATCCAGACCAGTTTTCAACCACAACGATAATTCCGAAGTTTCCAACCACAACGACAATTCCAGTTTCAACCACAACCGAACAAATTACAGTTTCCAACCACAACAACCACACAAGTTTCAACCACAACGTCAAGCCAAAGTTCCAACCACAAACGACCAAGGCCTTGGTTTCAACCACAACAACCCACACCAGTTTCAACCACAACCGACAATTCTTGTTCACCACAACGACCACACACAGTTTAAACCACAACACCAGCCAGTTTCAACACAACGACAATTCCAGTTTAAACCACAACGACAATGTCTGGTTGCAAACCACAACAACCACACCCGTTTCAAACCACAACGACAAGTCTGGTTCAACCACAACAACCACACCCAGTTTCAACACAACGACACTTCTGGTTCAACCACAACAACAGACCAGTTTCAACCACAACGATAATTCAGTTTCAACCACAACGACCAATTACAGTTTCAACCACAACGACAATTCCAGTTTAGTCAACCAACAACAACCCACCAGTTTCAACCACACGTCAATGCCAAGTTCAACACAACGAAAATGTCTGGTTCAACCACAACAACCAAACAGGTTTCAACCACAACGAACAATGTTGTTCAACACAACGACCACACCAGTTTCAACCACAACAACCAGACCAGTTTCAACCACAACGACAATTCCAGTTTCAACCACAACGAAAATGTCTGGTTCACCAAACAACCGCACCAGTTTCATTTCAAACACCACAACGACAAGTTTGGTTCACCACAACTACCACACCAGTTTCAAAACCACAACACCAGACCAGGTTTTTCAACACAACGACAATTCCAGTTTAAACCACAACGACAATGTCTTGTTCAACCACAACAACCTACACCTATTCAACCACGACGACAATGTCCTGTTCAACCCCACCACAAAACACCAGTTTCACCACAACGACATGGTCTGGTTCAACCACAACAACCAACGCATTTCAACCACAACGATAATTCCATTTCAACCACAACGACAATTCCAGTTTCACCACAACGACAATTCCATTTCACCACAACAACCAACACCGTTTCAAAAAAACGCAATGGCCAAGTTCAACACCGACAATGTCTGGTTCAACCACAACAACCACACAGTTTTCACCACACCGACAATGTCGGTTCGACCACAACGACCACACCAGTTCAACCACTAACAACATGACCAGTTTCAACCACAACGCACTTCCAGTTTCAACCACAACGCCATGTCTGGTTCAACCCAACAACCACACCGTTTCACCACAACGACATGCTGGTTCAACCACAACAACCACACCATTGTCACCACAACGACAATTACCAGTTTCAACACACAAACGACAATTCCTGTGTTCAAACCACACAACCATAGACCAGTTTCAACCATCAACGACAATTCCAGTTTCACCGACCACAACACAATTCAGTTTCAACCACAAACGCAATGTATGGTTCACCCACAACAACCACACCAGTTTCACACAACGTCAATGCCAAGTTCAACCACAACGACAATGTTACTGTTCAATCACAACAACCAGACCATTTCAACCACAACGACAATGTTCTGTTTCAACCACACCTCCACCGTTTCAACCACAACAACCAGACTCAGGTTTCAACCACAACGACATTTCAAGTTTCAACACAACGCAATGTTCTGGTTCAACCACAACACCAGCAAACCCTTTCAACCACAACGACAGATGTCTGTCAACCACAACGACCACACACAGTTTCAACCACAACAACCAGACCGTTTCAACACAACGACAGTCCAGTGTCACCACAACGACAATGTCTGGTTCAACCACAACAACCACAACCCGTATTCAACCACCAACAAATGTCTGGTTCGAACCGAACAGCCCCACCAGTTTCAACCAAACGCAATGTCTGGTTCAACATCAACACCACAAGTAGCCTTTCAACACAACAGACAATTCTGGTTCAACCACAACAACCACAGACCAGTTTCAACCACAACGGCAATTCCAGTTGTTCCACCACAACGACGAATTCCATTTCAACACCACAACGACTGTTCTGGTTCAACCACAACAACTACACAGTTTTTCAACCACAAACTTCCAATGCCAGTTCACCACAACGACAATGTCTGTTCAGATCACTAACACCAACCAGTTTTCAACCACAACGACAATGTCTGGTTCAACCACAACACCACACCAGTTTGTGTCAACACAACAACCAGACCAGTTTCAACCACAACGACAATTCCAGTTCAACCACAACGACAATGTCTGGTTCAACCACAACAACCACCCGTTTCAACACAACGACAATGTCTGGTTCAACCACCGACCACACCAGTTTTTCAACCACAACAACCAGACCGTTTTCCACCACAACGACAATTCAGTTTCAACCAAAACCGACAATGTCTGGTTCAACCACACAACCACACCCGTTTCACCACAACAACAATGTCTGGTTCAACCACAACAACCCACAGTTTTCAACCACAACGACAAGTCTGGTTAACCACACAACCACACCCATTTCAACCACAAACGCAATGTCTGGTTCAACCACAACAACCACCCAGTTTTCAACCACAACGACAATTCCAGTTTTCAACCACAACGACATGGCTGGGTTCAACCACAACAACCAGACCATTCAACACAACGACAATGTCTGGTTCACCACACAACCACAACCAGTTTTCAACCACCCCGCCAGTCCAGTTTTCACCACAACGACAATGTCTGGTTCAACCACAACAACCAGACCATTTCAACCACAACGACAATTCCAGTTTCAACCACAACGACAATGCAGTTTCACCACAACGCAATTCCAGTTTTCCACACAACGACAAGGTCTGGTTGCACCACAACACACGCAAGTTATTCCACCACCAACGGACAATTTCCAATTTTCCACCAACACGACAATTCCTGTTTCAACCACAACACCAACCAGTTTCAACCGCACAACGACCAATTCCGTTTCAACCACACGACAATTTCCAAAAGTTTCCAACCAACAACGAAATTCCCCTGTTTCAACACAACGCAATGTCTGGTTCAACCACAACAACCACACCAGTTTTGCAAAACCACAACGAACAATGTCTGGTTTCAATACAAACCAACTACACCCGTTTCAAACCACAACGACAATGGTTCCTGTTTTCAACCCAACAACCAACCAGTTTTTTCACCACCCGACAATTCCAGTTTCCACCAACAACGACAATGGTCCTGGTTTCAACCACAACAACCAGACCAGTTTCAACCACAAAGACCATTTGTCTGGTTCAACACAACGACACTTCCAAGTCCAACCACAACGACAATGTCTGGTTCAACCACAACAACCAGACCCGTTTTCAAACACAACGACAATGTCTGGTTTCACCACAACGCCCACCAGTTTCAACCACAACGCAATTCCAGTTTCAACCACAACGACAATTCCTGTTTCCAACCACAACAACCAGACACGTTTTCAACACAACGACAATTCCAGTTTCAACCACAACGACATGTCTGGTCAACACAACAACAACACCAGTTTCAACCACAACGACAATGTCTGGTTCAACCCAACACAACCCACCCGTTTCAACCACAACGACAATGTCGTGGTTCAACCACAACAACCAGACCATTTCAACACAACGACAATTTCCAGTTTCAACACACGACAATGTCTGGTTCACCACAACAACCAGAACCAGTTTCCACCACAACGACAATGTCTGGTTCAACCACAACACCACACCATTTCAACACCACAACGCAATTCCCGTTTTCAACCACAACGCAATTCCTGTTTCACCACAACACAGCAACAACCAGACCAGTTTCAACCACAACAACAATTTCAGTTTCAACCACAACGACAATTCCAGTTTCAACCACAGACAACCGACAATTCCAGTTTCAACCAACAACGACAATGTCTGGTTCAACCCACAACTTTTTGACAATTCCAGTTTCAAAACCACAACAACAATGCAGTTTAACCAGTTTCCAACCACAACAATAATGCCAGTTTCAACCACAACAACCACACCAGTTTCAACACAGTGACAATGCCAGTTTCAACCACAACACCACACCAGTTCAACCACAACAACCACACCAGTTTCAACCACAGTGACAATGCCAGTTTCAACCACAACGACAATGCCAAGTTTCAACACAACGACAATTCAGTTTCAACCACAACGACAATGTCTGGGTTCAACCCACAACGACCATTCCAGTTTCAACCCCACAATGACAATTCCAGTTTCAACCACAACGACAATGTCTGGTTCAACCACAACAACCACCCGTTTCAAACACAACAATAATTCCAGTTTCAACCCACAACGACAATGTCTGGTTCAACCACAATGACAATGTCTGGTTCAACCACAACACCAGACCAGTTTTTCAACCACAACGATAATTCCAGTTTCAACCACACGACAATGCCAAGTTCAACCACAATGACCACA
>NC_087215.1:829430-856415 GCF_015104395.2 Macrobrachium nipponense | reverse complement strand
TGAATTCAAATATGAGTAAATCACAGTTAAGAAACATGAAACTGAATGCAAAAAAAAATAAATCACCAAAAAACAAGAAAACTGAAAGTTAAACATACATAAGCCCTTAAGTCACAAAAGGTATATAAATGCATGGTAGAAGCAAAAAATAATGGTAACTATCCAAGTTTACAGTATATGATTGGTTCAGTCCTCTGTCCTATTCTATCTAGGTGGATATCGTCTTTCTTTTATGGAAAATAAATTTCGTTCTTCGTTGACGACACTTGATGGCTTCTTGTTGGCTGCGACCTGCTACTTGGTGACAAGTCCTTGGAGAAAATATCCTTGTGTATTTGTATGCAATAACCAGTGTGTCCTTGACTTCTTACTGAGATTGTGTATTGTGTTTATGCAAAATTTCATTGGATATTCTTACTGTAATTTCTGAGTAACCTTGTACATTAAACAATATAACTTCACTGCTTGATACTACAACAAAATTGGCAACTCGGTTAAAGGAACCGGTTAGTGGTTAATACTTGTAGGTTTCTTCTACTGTGACAACAATTAGTAAGTTTTCACCAATCAATATCTTGTTAGTAAGTTTTTCAACAACTACTATCTTGTTAATGAGTCTTCATCAATTAACTTCTTGTTAGTGAGTCTTCATCAATTAATATCTTATTAGTAAGTTTTTTCATTAATCAACATCTAATGGATTTGAACAAAGTAAGTGTATTAATTACCCCTTCAAAATCATAATCATTTCTAAAACGAATTCCCTTATCTTAAAATCACTTAATGTCTATCTTAACCCGTCTTATTTATTCTTTTACTTCTAAGAATGTTCTTATGGAACGATTAAACTTAATATACGTCTTGAAATTCTTATACTGCGCTTTGAACCGTTTCTTACATACCCAAATATTTCCCTTCAAGTCAAAATAAATTTGAAGTTAAGTGCACTTAATCCCAAAAAAAATTGCTACAAACCAACTAATTAAAGTAAGTATTGCAACAATAAAAGATTATTCCTAAGTCGACCGATGAAGGTAAACTTAGCAATAACGAAATCAAATAAATACATGGGAATAATTGGATGAATTAATGGGTTTGTTCTTCTGTTTCACTGAAAAGTGACTCTTCTATTTCTTAAGTTATATCTAGTTCCTTCTTCTGGAATGTCTTCTGACGTCTCTGTCATTTTGGATTCTTCGACTTCTTTGGTTCTCTTGACCTTGTCCTTGTTTATCCAAAATTCTTCTTCTTCTAATGATTCAGCATATGTGGAAGGCATTTGGTTGTTCATTTTCTTAACCTTTATCTTAGTTTCTTGTACGTCTACGACCTTGTATGGTCCTGTGAATTTTGTGGCTAACTTATAATTAATGCAACTTCTTACTTCCTTCTTAATATAGACTTCATCCCCTTTCTTGTAGTCTACAGGCCTTAATCCTTCTTGATGCTTCTCTATCATATTCTGCTGGGCTTCTTCTAGATTCTTGTGCAATTGCTTGTGGATTACTTTAAAGTTTCCGATTCTTATCTTCATGATATCTTCAGAGTAATTAGGCTGTATTGGCTGATTCAGCCATGCATAAGGTAATCTGGGGTTCATATCCATCAAAGCTTTTATGGGAGTTGCACGAATACTCGTATAATGTCTTGCATTTAATAATAATTGGACTAAAGGTAAATTGACGTCCCAGTCAGGATCCTGTCCTACTGTGTCGTAATACGTCTAAAACCTTCCTGTTATTCCTTTCTACCAAGCCATTGCTAGCTGGGTGATACGGCTGTATCGCTACCTTTTCTACTTTAAAGGCGTTACAAATTTCTTGAACTTACGAGTTGTTGAACTCGGTCCCATTATCAGAAATAATGAGCTGTGGGGCAGAATATCTGCAAAATATCTTATCGAAGAGAGCGATTGCACAATGCTGATAACTGAATACTATTAACTATACGAAACATTGTTCGATATTATATCTCTCCTCTTCAACCTGACTGACCGATCTTAATTACCTGGCATCCAGAGTTAAAATAAACGTGAGCTAAGCGTTTCACCTCCAAGGTTACTAGGCTGTCTTGGCGGGGCGTTTGTTAGGAGGAGGATAATGGGGCGGCGGTGGAGGAGGGAAGGTTGCTACGGATCTTGGCGTGATAGAAAATCTAAACTTTGGTTGCGCTATACTAGTAGCCTTGCGTCTCATCTCACGCAGGTTGGGACCACCTCAGCTGATTAACTTTCATGTAATACATAATTCGCTTGCTGGTGATGCGCTGTTTACAGTTAAAAGGCCAGGTAGATATTAATAATAATTGAAAAAGAAACCCACAAAATCACTTTGTAACTTGTTTACTTCTAAGTATTTACTTTTTAGATTTTACTTCCACACTCGAGTACTTTTAGGCCCTGTCTGTGGCCCATTCTCAAGAGATGTTTGGGATGTTAGCCTGGGTCAAGGCTAATATAATAATAATAATAATAATAATAGAGGTTTTATTGAAATAATGGCTATCTCAGCCGCGTTTATTTTGTATAGGAGTTTCTCTATTCTTCTTATTACTGACTTTTCTTCTGTACTCAAATTGCCGATTTAATAGCCAGCTTGAGTACAGAATACAAAATCAACGCAGATGAAATAGCCATTATTTTCAACAAAACCTGTATTAATGAAGGTCTTCTTCCAGCATAATAATAATAATAATAATAATATAATAATAATAATAATAATAATAATAATAATAATAATAATAATAATATAATAATAATGAACAAGTACTGACACACAAATTAGGCACTGGGGCGCATGGCAGCCATCTTCATCTCTTGTATATATCACCACTTTTTGGGAATGGGAACGTGCTGGCATAGGGCCAGCTTGATCTATAAAGTCTAAACAGGGGTGGCCAATCTTATGTTTCCCATGCACCAATTTTCTTCCACTTCTAATTCAATGCGCCACAAACTTTAACCGCCTTTCAATCCTTTAAGTATGGTAATTTTGACATATTTGGCAGTATACATATAATCATTTGATACATATACGTATGTATATGTATATATATATTATATATGTATATATATATATATATATATATAATATATTATAATATATATATATATATATATATATATATATATATAAAGATATATGCCACGAAGGAAAAATAAACGAAGGAGGTCTGCAAGATCTTTCGACGTTAAAAGTCCTTTACTGAGCAGAGACTGACATACATACGAGAAAAGACAATACAAGAAGATTCGTATAACTGACAGATAGGGATTATAAAGAGATTAGTACCTAGAATCCGACACACCTGGAAGATTCTAGGTACTAATCTCTTTATAATCCCTATCTGTCAGTTATACGAATCTTCTTGTATTGTCTCTCGTATGTATGTCAGTCTCTGGTCAGTAAAGGACTTTTACGTCGAAAGATCTTGCAGGACCTCCTTCGTTTATTTTTCCTTGTTCGTGGATATCATCTTATTTATGGATTTATCACGTTCCTAACTTTCGTGATCAGTTATACACATACATATATATATATATATATATATAATATATATATATATATATATATATATATATATAGTATATATATATAGAATATATATATATATATATTATATATATATATATATATATATATATATATATATATATATATATATAATGTATGTGTGGACAGATGTAGCAGTTGTAAGTGAAAGGATTACATAGATACCAGGTGAAACTGTACTTACTTTATTGACACTTTGAATTTGTATTGATACTATTCATTAGTTATTTTCTGAAAGTACTAATAAAAATATGTGAACACAATTAGCAGTTTTAAAGAAAAGTAATTTCACATGCAGGAAAAATAAACATAACTAGGTTTAATGAGACCTTTGACTTGGCTTTGCTTTCACCAAATCTGTAATATTAGGAGTTAAGTTAGTAACTAACAGCAACAGACAGATTTGAATCGGATAGTCGCGACCTCAGTTTGTTCTTGATCATTTCCATGGATGAAAATGCTTGCTCGCATCTGTATGTTGTTCCAAAGCGACTTTGGGCAAATTTTCTCAGTTCTGGAAAATGTTCACGTGGTGATGATCGCCAAAAATTGAGCACTTCAGATGCACTTGGGAGTGAGGGAAGTTCATGAAATTTACTCTTCAGCACTGAATTTGCTTTTATATCAATAAGTTCCATCTGTATATTACTATACTCTGTTTTTTTCCATCTGTCCATCCGCCTGTGGTGGTCGCGCATGGTAACACTGTGTCCCGGCCTTTAAATAGTTACGCTATGTCTAAGTTTTAGGTAAATAGAAGGATATCTGGGAGTACATTTGCAACTGAGAAGTGTTTCAATAATTTACTATATGCGAATTACACCGTTAACATTCGAAATAGGATGTTATTTAAAGCCCAGGACGCAGTGTTACCATGCACAAACACCACAGGCGGATGGACAGATGGAAAAAAACAGAGTATAGGCATCTTCAGAATGTTATGTTCAGTAAGTGAAAATGGATTTACAAATGTCCCAGTCATTAACTGCGGTATATTTGAAATATATATTTATTAAGCAACAAATGAATGCTGTTTGGGTGCTCACGCAACTTTTTTGGTTAATTCATTTATATATATACTTTTACGTATGGGGTTGGCCTTGAGAACTTGCTTGAAACTTACCTTAAAAAAGGATTGATTCGGTTATTTTTACTCTAGAGAAGGTTGCCATTAAAAACCAGCCAATTAATCTACAGTATTTATTTACAAGAGGCCGTTGAATGGCCTGGGAAAGTAAATACACGTGGGCCCCCTCCCACAATAGGGGAAAGCTGGCAAAAATCAGATTAACATCAATGCTGGTTTCCTAAATTACTCAAGTTATCTTGCGAGCGGGGAGACTTGGACACGTGACTCAGCAAATCTGGAAAAATTCCCAGATTAGACACAAAATGAAATGAAGACTTCTTGCACAAGTTACAATTATTCAGTTTTATCTAACACACTGGGGGAAGGAACTCTAGTGTTTAAATGAGATATGCAATGAAGACTTAAGCTTTAACAGGTCACAAGGGGAAGCACATACCCCGATGAAGACAAAGGAATTTCAATATAGAAGTGATACAAGGGAGATTTGAAAATGAAATTAGCAAGAGTCGTCTTGGAGAAACAGAGCTGGTTGGGGTTTTGCACTTTCTAGACGTACCTTGAATCCTTGAGGCTTGAACATGTGTCGTGATGTCTGAAGGTGGTCCAACCAGCGTGTTTGGACAAAGGGCTGACTTCCAGTCAGAGGAGAAGGACACGTCTATCCTCCTGTAGTTACTAGCATGGACTGAGAATGAGGCTGGATGTTTTTGAATCACCTGGGTTTCACACACAGCCTCCGGCATTGTCTGAAAAGGTGGCGAAAAAACACCAGCCAGCGAATTTGGAAGGAAAAGAGGTCTTATGTTAGGAAATCCCTAAAGCCCACATCGAGACCTAGCTAATCCTGTGACCTGCCTGTCTTACTCTAAGCTCAAGTCTAAACGGAAATTCCTTTCCGCCAGTGTTTCTCCCTCCCAAAATCAGCTGATTAGGGGAGAAAATGGCTGCTCTTTTAGAACTAAATAAAATCAATGCTACTGTGAGACGAGGCGATCAATATCTGTAAATATATATATATATATATATATATATATATATATATATATATATATATATATATATATATATATATGTTACAGTGTCGTTAAAGAATTAAGGAATGATTCCAAAAGGAATTAATTTATAAAGAACTGAGAGAATGGCCCGGAATGGAAAAGGAACGAATAATGATTTTACGAAGGTATCGTTTTTCTCAGACTTGACCCCAAACGACCAGGACACTTTAGCCGTCAGGCATCTGGTTCGCATCTCCCAAAAACTCTGTCAGCCTCATTTCTGAAGATTAAGTGACTCTTTGGGCGCGCCCACATTTTGTGACACTTGGAGTGTCGGAGAATGATGTAAGTTTGTACCTTCTCAAGGGCCTTCTGTTTAATATGACCGAGGGGAAACTCAATGCTTCTTTGTTTCAAAGGTGGATCGTGGTGAAATCTTGGCTCTACCCTTTCAAGAGTAGACCTACGGGTTTGACGAATCAAAAACCAGGAGTGCCAGATCATAGGACAGCCCAAAAAAGGGTCTCAAACGAATAACCTATGAGTCAAGCAAGAGGCGTTTCTTAATTTGAGTCTACGAATCACAACAGAAAAAAAGTGAAGACAGGAAGGCGGTTTTGTATAAAGTCTGTAGCCACTCAGACACAAGAAGTCTTTCAGAAGATGTCACACCCAGTCAAAATCCAAAAATCCAAAGGCGGTGCTAAGAAGATATCATCCTAATAAAAAGGCCAGACAGAGAGAGAGAACACAGAGAGGAAAAGACAGAGAGAAGAATCGAGAACAAGTGGGGAGACGAGTGGCGCAGTAGCAGAACCGAGAAGAAGAAGAATCAGAAGTGAGGGGAAAGTGCAAGTGAGGTGTGCGAAGCAAATAGACAGTGACAGTGACAATCAATACTCAGTCAATTTCCCTCGTGCCAATAGACTCGTAATTGCGACAAAGTGCCTTCAAAGAAAGAAGTTGTATCAGTCGAAGCGCCCAGAAACAGAAAGGTGGAAAATTTATAAGAATCCTTATCAAGGAATAAACGCGTTTAAGGACGTATCAATTTAATTTTTCCCAAATGATAACTTTAAGTTAATCCAGTTAGATGACAATCCAGCAAGGTGAGATTACTTTGTATAATTCTATTTCCCCAATTACGGCCCCCCACTCAGGTGCACGTTACCTTAGGCTGTGTGTAGAAGCTACTACCACATACACACACACACACACACACACACACACACACATATATATATATATATATATATATATATAGTATATATATATATATATATATATATATATATATATATCATAGTATATATATATACAGGTATATAATGATGACGCATTATTGTTTAAGAGATTACTAATAGATGCACCACGGAACAAAAAAATCAAATAAAATTATTTCTATGTTTTGGATTAGAACAAATCTCAGTAAAACTCACTTCTAGCTATAAGTTACTTGAATTCTTTTTTTTCTAGAAATCAGTATTATATTAGTATTATTATTTTTTCTTTTTTTATGAGCAGGCATGTTTTTTTCTTTTATTATCTCTGGGTACAGTGCGGCCACTTGTAATCGTGCAATGCGCCCACTGTTGGCACATGCGCCATAGGTTGGCCACCCCTGGTAAACCAACCAACCTATCACTTGCCTAGAGCAAAGTCCTGGATCTTTGTCCAGACAAAAGTTTGTTCTTTAGACCTAGGTCTACACTCTAGAGTCTAGACCATCAGAAAGACCAACTCGCTGACTGATAAGTATTATTCAGTACAATTAAGAATCACAGCTCCTCTTAGGTGATATCGTACAACCAGTCAGGCCAACTCTTCCCAAAACCTTAATTCCCTTTTCAACAACCAGGGCTTTAGAATTTTTTCTCTCGTCTTCCAATTTTCCTGAGCGACTATGATTTTTGCCTCTTTATATCCATCATTGAACATCAGCTGCCTCAAATAACATTCACAAAAAAGAGCATTTATATTCCTAAATGGTCATTAAATCTTATAACTCAAAAGAATCTGGCTTTGTCGTGGAAACTCTTAGCAAAATTGTGCAAAGAATTGGATGCTTGTTCACGTAATCATTTTTTTTTTTTCATTTCAAACTTTTCGAAGAATATACGTGTTACAGTCATGTTTATATTGTAAATACAGTGACAGGGAAAAACACTTATGCTAAGTGCACAGTTACCTAAATAAATATATCCTATGATCGTCATTTATTCGTCCAACTTTCAATCTTTGCGTTTTAATGTTCGAGATTTTGCCATGCCAATTTGAGTTCCTTCACTTAGTAAACATCGCTACTGAGTGGTATGGTATATATTATTTTCCATGTGTCATGTGTGTGTGTATGGGTGCTAAGAAAGAGAAACAGAGAGAAATAAAAGAGATAAACACGCCTAGCTGTGGTATCGAGATGACTTCATGTTGTTATGGTTTGAGCATGGGGAAAACCACGCCTTTCTGATATCTATAAAATTTGTTTGTTTGACGAATTCGCGGATTCAGCACTGATATTATTATTATATTATTATTATTATTATTAGTTATTATTATTATTATTATTATTATTATTATTATTATTATGTTAAATAGTATCATCTGGTAGACAAATGGAAAAAATTTTATTTTCCATTCACGTGTTATCAAAACACCTGTGTTCGTGTATTCATACTCTCAGTTTGTGTGACGATTCAGGAAGTTAGTTCATCTCGTAAAATTTATACGCACTATGCAACGGAGAAAAGATTTTATCTCTGAAATTGTTTTTCAGGTGAACGAGGCATTAAATCAAACTCGGTATCTAGACACATGAATCTGCTTCAGAGAAGAACGAAGCGCAGGTGTTCTGGGTCATGCCACGTCTGGAACGCAGGGTCTTATAGACTGGTTGGACTGACTGACGACTGCAGAGTGCAGACTGTAAACAGACGTCGTCGACGGGAGACTGCGAAGGAGACAGCGGCTCGGAACAGCAGTTCGAAACCGAAGTAAGTAAAGTTCTCCTGCCTTTTCTCCATTCCATTACATATTTGAATGCGGGGGCGCTTGTAATGCCAAGTGGAATACTTCACGTACTACAACGAAATTAGTGCGCAGATATCAATAGATGTCTGAATGATAAGGAAAACTATGCAGAAAAAAAATCACGGTGGTAGAAAAATACTTAGTATAATCTGAGTGATGATATTCCTTTTCGAAAGAGTAGTAAGCTTAAAATAACTATATATTCTCTCTTTTTTATTCAGAAAAAATGGACCTCTTGAAGAGCTTATAAATATGATATTTTTATTTTAAGATAAATTTTTAAATATACTTACCTGGCAGTTATATACATAGCTATATTCTCTGACGTCGTGACGTCACGACAGACTTTTCGAAACTCGCGGCAATCACCGACCATCTGTCAGGTGATCGTTACCTGTACGCCCTCTAGATAGTTACCTGGAAACCCCATATTTTCTCGCCCTCTAGTCTCTTGAGGGGAGGTGGGTGGGTTTCTAATTGTATATAACTGCCAGGTAAGTATATTTAAAAATTTATCTTAAAATAAAAATATCATTTTTAAATATGTAACTGACCTGGCAGTTATATACATAGCTGATTGACACCTTTGGAGGAGGGTCAGAGACAGCAACATCGTTGTAAGGTAACTAAAGATTCTTACCTGCTAAGGAAGCTGACTTGACGAGTACTGCCTCTTTAGTCTGCTCTCCTTAGGAGCTCCAGCTAAGGGATGTGACCTGTGCAGCTGATGAGCTCAAAGGGGTTTGTCGACGGGACGTGACCTCTATGCGACAAAACCACCTATGCCCTTGACATGGGCTAAAACAGGCAAAGACCACCTAACCATCCAATCCTTGCATACAAGAGATTGAAAAGACACACATATACACTAGACTGTTGAAGGTTTCCCCTAACCTTCAACAGACAACCATAAAAATAACATCAAGGGTCTAACATGTAGGATTAGAGGTATCAACTCCTTCACCCAACACCGAGCCAGTGGCTACGAACGGTCCAAGGGTTCTGCAGTCTTCATATACCGTTTCTATTTGTTTCAGATAAAAAGAAGAAAATACGGAGCTGCTCCTCCAGTATGTCGCGTCTAAAATGGCTTTAAGGGACTGATTCTTTCTAAACGCCATTGACGTCGAGACTGCTCGCAACTTCATGGGCCTTTACCTTTAAAGCCTTGTAAAGTGTTTCATTGCACTCCGTGTGAGCTTCTTGAATCACACTTCTAATAAAGAAGGCTAAAGCGTTCTTTGACATAGGCCTTTTGGGATCTTTAACGGAACACCATAAGTTGTCAAAAGTCCCTCTAACGTCCTTGCACCTGTGCAGATAACACTGTAATGCTCTTACCGGACAAAGAGTTCTTTCACGTTTCCTGACCTGCAAAATCTCCAAGGCTGGGAATCGTAAAAGACCTAGGCCAAGGATTGGAAGGAGTTTCATTCTTGGCTAAGAAACTAAAGTGGTTGACAAACGCTTTAGATCTACTAATCCTACTCTTTTGTCCATAGCTTGAATCTCGCTTACTCTCCTTGCAGTAGCGAGAGCGACTAGAAAAAGTGTCTTCCTGGTTAAATTCCTGAACGAGCTCTCCTGGATCGGCTCAAACTTGTCAGACATTAAAAATCTTAGTACTACGTCCAGATTCCATCCTGGTAGTTGTTCAGTCTTTTGCTTCGTAGTATCAAAAGATCTAATTAAGTTGTGAAGATCTGATTCCTAGACAAGTCCAGTCCTCTATGTCTAAAGACTGACGCCAGCATGCTCTTGTATCCCTTAATTGTAGTAGTGGCTAGACCTACTTTAAGTTTTTAAGTGAAGAAGGAAGTCTGCGATCTGGCTCACAGATGTGTTGGACGAGGACACCTTCTTCTCCTTACACCAGTTTCTAAATATCTCCCACTTCGACTGGTAGACGTTGATGGTCGAAGAACCCTTCTTGATCTGGCGATAGCTTTAGCTGCCTCTTCGCGAAAGCCTCATAGCTCTAAGGAGCTTTTCGACAGTCGAAAGGCAGTTAGCTGAAGAGCGCGGGTATTCCTGTGATACCGTTTGAAGTGGGGCTGTCTGAGCAGATCTGGAAGCAACGGAAGGGTTCTTGGAACTTCCACTAGCACTGCAACATCTCTGCGAACCAGTCTCGCGTCGGCCAGTTACGGGGCTATCAGGGTCATTCTGCTTCCTTCGGACTGCGCGAACTTCTTTAATACTTTGTGTATCACTTGAAGGGAGGGAAGGCGTACAGATCCAGTCCTTCCCAGTTCATGAGGAATGCGTCTACTGCTACCGCTTGTGGATCCGGCACCGGTGAGCAGAACGTCTGCATCCTCCTCCTTCTTGTTGGTTGCAAACAAGTCAATGGAAGGTTGCCCCCATAACCTCCATAGTAATTCGCATACCTCTAACTTGAGAGTCCATTCTGTTGGCAGGACCTGATTTCTCCGGCTCAAGAGGTCCGCTCTGACATTTAATTCTCCGTTGTACAAATCTCGTTTGGAGGACGATATTTCTGTCCTTTGCCCATAGCAACAGATTCTTGGCTGTCTCGTCAGAGAAAACGAGTGGGTGCCTCCTTGTTTCCTGACATACGCTAGAGCAGTCACGTTGTCCATGCTTATTTCCACTACTTTTTTGCCTGCCACACATTCCTCGAATGCCTGAAGAGCTAGAAAGCTACCATCAGCTCTTTCTTGTTGATATGCCAATTTCTTTCGGTTTCGTCATCATCCATCTCCCGAATTTCCCTGTTCCCCAGAGTCGCTCCCCAGCCTAGGTCTGATGCGTCTGAGAACAGTATTAGCTGTGGATTCAATTGTTGAAGTGAAACTCTTCTCCCAGCTTCGCTGGATCCAGCCACCAAACTCAAGTCTTTCTTGACCTCTGCTGAAATTGGGAAGGTGTCTGAAAGCCTTTGTTCCTTCCTTTTCCAATTTCTGTTGAGGTAAAATTGCAGAGGTCTGAGATGCAGTCTTCCCAGTGAGACGAACTGTTCGATCGAGGAAATGGTCCCCAAAAGACTCATCCATTCCCTCGCCGAACATTGTTGTCTCCCCAGGAATTCTTGCACCCGATTCAGGCATCGGTCTTGTCTCTCCTGGGAGGGAGAAGCCCGAAAATCCTGAGAGTTCATCAGAACTCCTAAATAAATGATCGAGCGAGAGGGCTCCAGGTGAGACTTTTCCAGGTTCACCACTAGCCCTAGTTCCCGTACTAGGTTCAGGGTTATTTTCATATCCTCCAGACACTGTTTCTTGGAGTTGGCCCTGAGAAGCCAATCGTCCAGATAAAGAGAAATGCGGATCCCCCCTTCGTGTAGCCATTTGGCTACATTCGCCATAATAGCTGTGAATATTTGTGGCGCTGTGCTGAGCCCGAAGCAAAGAGCCCTGAACTGGAATACTCTTCCTTCGAATAAGAACCTGAGGTACTTCCGAGAGCTTGGGTGGATGGGGACATGAAAATAAGCGTCCTGTAGGTCTAATGAGACCATCCAATCTCCCGGTCTCAACGCCGATAGCACTGATTGCGTTGTCTCCATCGTGAATTTCGTCTTCACGACGAAGGCGTTTAGAGCACTGACGTCCAGAACGGGTCTCCATCCTCCCGAGCTCTTGGGTACCAAAAATGATATTTTTATTTTAAGATAAATTTTTAAATATACTTACCTGGCAGTTATATGCATAGCTATATTCTCTGACGTCGTGACGTCACGACAGACTTTTCGAAACTCGCGGCAATCGCCGACCATCG
Organism: Macrobrachium nipponense; assembly: GCF_015104395.2. Classification (NCBI taxonomy): domain Eukaryota; kingdom Metazoa; phylum Arthropoda; class Malacostraca; order Decapoda; family Palaemonidae; genus Macrobrachium; species Macrobrachium nipponense. The sequence goes on along the minus strand of NC_087215.1, from coordinate 844,011 downwards.
GTCAGGTGATCGTTACCTACTGTACGCCCTCTAGATAGTTACCTGGAAACCCCATATTTTCTCGCCCTCTAGTCTCTTGAGGGGAGGTGGGTGGGTTTCTAATTGTATATAACTGCCAGGTAAGTATATTTAAAAATTTATCTTAAAATAAAAATATCATTTTTAAATATGTAACTGACCTGGCAGTTATATACATAGCTGATTGACACCTTTGGAGGAGGGTCAGAGACAGCAACATCGTTGTAAGGTAACTACTTGATAGGTAACTAAAGATTCTTACCTGCTAAGGAAGCTGACTTGACGAGTACTGCCTCTTTAGTCTGCTCTCCTTAGGAGCTCCAGCTAAGGGATGTGACCTGTGCAGCTGATGAGCTCAAAGGGGTTTGTCGACGGGACGTGACCTCTATGCGACAAAACCACCTATGCCCTTGACATGGGCTAAAACAGGCAAAGACCACCTAACCATCCAATCCTTGCATACAAGAGATTGAAAAGACACACATATACACTAGACTGTTGAAGGTTTCCCCTAACCTTCAACAGACAACCATAAAAATAACATCAAGGGTCTAACATGTAGGATTAGAGGTATCAACTCCTTCACCCAACACCAGAGCCAGTGGCTACGAACGGTCCAAGGTTCTGCAGTCTTCATATACCGTTTCTATTTGTTTCAGATAAAAAGAAGAAAATACGGAGCTGCTCCTCCAGTATGTCGCGTCTAAAATGGCTTTAAGGGACTGATCTTTCTAAACGCCATTGACGTCGAGACTGCTCGCACTTCATGGGCCTTTACCTTTAAAGCCTTGTAAAGTGTTTCATTGCACTCCGTGTGAGCTTCTTGAATCACACTTCTAATAAAGAAGGCTAAAGCGTTCTTTGACATAGGGCCTTTTGGGATCTTTAACGGAACACCATAAGTTGTCAAAAGTCCTCTAACGTCCTTGCACCTGTGCAGATAACACTGTAATGCTCTTACCGGACAAAGAGTTCTTTCACGTTCCTGACCTGCAAAATCTCCAAGGCTGGGAATCGTAAAGACCTAGGCCAAGGATTGGAATGGAGTTTCATTCTTGGCTAAGAAACCTAAAGTGGTTGAACAACCGCTTTAGATCTACTAATTCCTACTCTTTTGTCCATAGCTTGAATCTCGCTTACTCTCCTTGCAGTAGCGAGAGCGACTAGAAAAAGTGTCTTCCTGGTTAAATTCCTGAACGAGCTCTCCTGGATCGGCTCAAACTTGTCAGACATTAAAAATTAAAAAAAAAATCTTAGTACTACGTCCAGATTCCATCCTGGTAGTTGTTCAGTCTTTTGCTTCGTAGTATCAAAAGATCTAATTAAGTTGTGAAGATCTTGATTCCTAGACAAGTCCAGTCCTCTAGTCTAAAGACTGACGCCAGCATGCTCTTGTATCCCTTAATTGTAGTAAGTGGCTAGACCTACTTTAAGTTTTTAAAGAACTGAAGGAAGTCTGCGATCTGGCTCCACAGATGTGTTGGACGAGGGACACCTTCCTTCTCCTTACACCAGTTTCTAAATATCTCCACTTCGACTGGTAGACGTTGATGTCGAAGCCCTTCTTGATCTGGCGATAGCTTTAGCTGCCGCCTCTCGCGAAAAGCCTCTAGCTCTAAGGAGCTTTTCGACAGTCGAAAGGCAGTTAGCTGAAGAGCTTCGGTATTCCTGTGATACCGTTTGAAGTGGGGCTGTCTGAGCAGATCTGGAAGCAAACTGAGGTTCTTGAACTTCCACTAGCACTGCAACATCTCGCGAACCAGTCTCGCGTCGGACAGTACGGGGGCTATCAGTCATTCTGCTTCCTTCGGACTGCGCGAACTTCTTTAATACTTTGTGTATCACTTTGAAGGGCGGGAAGGCGTACAGATCCAGTCCTTCCCAGTTCATGAGAATGCGTCTACTGCTACCGCTTGTGGATCCGGCACCGGTGAGGGCAGAACGTCTGCATCCTCCTTGTCTTGTTGGTTGCAAAACAAGTCAATGGAAGGTTGCCCCCATAAACCTCCATAGTAATTCGCATACCTCTAACTTGAGAGTCCATTCTGTTGCAGGACCTGATTTCTCCGGCGTCAAGAGGTCCGCTCTGACATTTAATTCTCCTTGTACAAAGGGAAATCTCGTTTGGAGGACGATATTTCTGTCCTGTTGCCCATAGCAACAGATTCTTTGGCTGTCTCGTTCAGAGAAAACGAGTGGGTGCCTCCTTGTTTCCTGACATACGCTAGAGCAGTCACGGCTTGTCCATGCTTATTTGTCCACTACTTTGCCTGCCACACATTCCTCGAATGCCTGAAGAGCTAGAAAAAGCTACCATCAGCTCTTTCTTGTGATATGCCAATTTCTTTCGGTTTCGCTCCATCTTCCCGAAATTTCCCTGCTCCACAGAGTCGCTCCCCAGCCTAGGTCTGATGCGTCTGAGAACAGTATTAGCTGTGGATTCAATTGTTGAAGTGAAACTCCTTCTCCCAGCTTCGCTGGATCCAGCCACCAAATCAAGTCTTTCTTGACCTCTGCTGAAATTGGGAAGGTGTCTGAAAGCCCTTTGTTCCTTCCTTTTCCAATTTCTGTTGAGGTAAAATTGCAGAGGTCTGAGATGCAGTCTTCCCAGTGAGACGAAACTGTTCGATCGAGGAAATGGTCCCCCAAAAGACACATCCATTCCCTCGCCGAACATTGTTGTCTCCCCAGAATTCCTGCACCCGATTCAGGCGGATCGGTCTTGTCTCTCCTAGGAGGGAGAAGCCCGAAAATCCTGAGAGTTCATCAGAACTCCTAAATAAATGATCGAGCGAGAGGGCTCCAGGTGAGACTTTTCCAGGTTCACCACTAGCCCTAGTTTCCCGTACTAGGTTCAGGGTTATTTTCATATCCTCCAGACACTGTTCTTGGAGTTGGCCCTGAGAACCGCCCAATCGTCCAGATAAAGAGAAATGCGGATCCCCCCTTCGTGTAGCCATTTGGCTACATTCGCCATAATAGCTGTGAATATTTGTGGCGCTGTGCTGAGCCGAAGCAAAGAGCCCTGAAACTGGAATACTCTTCCTTCGAATAAGAACCTGAGGTACTTCCGAGAGCTTGGTGGATGGGGGACATGAAAATAAGCGTCCTGTAGGTCTAATGAGACCATCCAATCTCCCGGTCTCAACGCCGATAGCACTGATTGCGTTGTCTCCATCGTGAATTTCGTCTTCACGACGAAGGCGTTTAGAGCACTGACGTCCAGAACGGGTCCCCTCCATCCTCCCGAAGCTCTTGGGTACCAAAAAACAGTCGATTGTAGAACCCCGGATTCTTCTTGGGGTGAAACAGGTTCTATCGCCTTTTTTAAGAGCATAAGCTCTAATTGTTCTTTAACGCAATCTCTTGCTGCTGTCCTTGTAATTCGCTGTTAAGTCGAGGGGATCTAAAACTATGGGAGGTTTGGCGTAAAAAGGGATCTTGTAGCCCTCCCTTAGTATCTGAAGGGTCCAGTTGTCCGCCCCTCTCTCTCTCCAGGCTTCCCAAACAAGAAAGCCTGGCTCCTATTTGTGTCTGAAGGACTGTCTGATCATGGCCTCCTTTTGGAAGGAAGCTTGCCACCTTTTCTGGAGGGCTTTCTAGAAGTTCCCGACGTCCCTCGGGGCTGTTTCTCGAAAAAACGTTGTGGTTGTTTCTCCTCTCTCGCTCTCGTTGGTCGCCAAAACGAAGAAGGCAAAACCCCACTGCTGCCTTCGATATTAGGTCCTGTGTGGTCTTCTGAGTCAATGAAGTGGCAATATCTCTAATAATCTCTTGTGGAAAAGAAATTTCGCAAAGGGGGCAAACAAAGCTCTGCTCTTTGTACCTGTGTGACCCCTTTAGCTGTAAAGGAGCAGAGAAGGGACCTTTTCTTCACGATTCCTGCCGTGAAAATCGCTGCCACTTCATTAGTTCGATCACGTAAAGCCTTGTCGATACAAGACATCACACTCAGAAGGTTAGAAATGTCCGTTTGAATCCTTCTCTTCCACTTTCTTGCAAGAGCACTCAGAGACCAATCTAGAAAGTTCAGGACCTCAACACTCTAAACACGCCCTTCAGTAAATGATCGAACTATTGCATCGACCACATCACCTTCGCTGCTGATAAGGCGTGTCTACGATTGGCATCGACGATACTGAGAAGTCTGCCTGAGAGGAGGCAGGTACTCCCAGGCCCAAGAACTTCCCCAGTTCTCGTACCAAACGCTGGATTTCGAAGCCAATCTTGCAGGAGGAAAAACGAAAGCAGTTTTGCCTCGCTCCTTTTTCTCTTTCATCCAGTCGTTCATCTTCGCAAGCGCTTTCTTGGCCGAAAAATGGAAAGAACCATCTTAGTAAAGGCAGTCTTATTCTGGGTTCTTCAGGAACAAAGGAACTGAGACAGGGGAGAACGAGGTGCTGCGGGCTTGAAATCCGTTTCAAAAAGCTCTTGAAACAGAAGCATAAGAGTCTTATAGTCGGAAAGAGGAACTTGTTCTTTGTCTCCTCTTCCGAAACTACCTCCAACATCTCCGAAGGTCTCTCTCTGTCTCGTTCCGCATCGGAAGATGTAGTTAAAGCCAAAGCCGGAGCGTCATTGGTCTCGATGCGTTCCTTGGCACCAGAAACCGCCGAGGCGTCATGCTTACGAGCGTCGGCGTCACGTCCTTCTCTCTCACGCGCGCTGGAGTCACGCTCTTTGCTCTTACGAGCGCTGGCGTCACGCTCTTTGCTCTTACGCGCGCTGGTGTCACGCTCGGAAGCGTCATGTCCGAGTAAATCGGAAGTGTCTGTTGTCTTCTTGGCGTTGACGCTTCGCGAAGTCTTCATCACTCCCCGGGGCATCAGACTGACGCTTGGGTTCTTGCAGCTTTTCCATAAGTACAGACAGCTGCTGTTGCATATCTTGCAGCATATTCTTGGCTTCATTGTCTCTCGAGGGAGAGGGTAACTCGTCAGGTTCGCCCACACGAACCGCAGCCAGAGGAGTCGATCCTTCTAAGGCTTCCTGAGGACGCTTGGTAGGAAGCTTCTAGGTAAATCCTCCCAAGTAGCAGGAGGAAGAGGAGCGTGCATCGAAAGCGCTGTCTTGCTCTGTTTAGCTGGCGAGGCTTCCGATGACGAAACTTCTCCGAGAACTCCAGTGACTGCAGCCCGGCAGTTGCTCATCTGATGAGACCTCACAAACACGAGGTAATTTCCTCTTGAGAGGACGAGAGGAAGTAGAGTGTCGCCATCCTCGACGCGGGGAGACGTCATCGGATGACGAACCAAACACACTCGACGCGCCTTTTCTACGGCTGTCTGAAGCAACCTTGGAAGCGTCAGCAGTTTTGTTTGAGGGCACGCCCGACCGGATACTAGAGCCTCTCGCCTCCCTTCGACTTTTCGACTTTACGTCTCCCATGGGTCCGGGAGCTTGTAAGAGGTCTGGGTCTAGGAGCGCGACAGGACCGATCGGACGCACCCTCCACTACACTGTCACTAACACTAACTTATCACTTACACTGACTTTAGCACTTGCACTTAAAGCACTTACGACAGTCCAAGTGCGATTGCCCTGCTCAGTAAGAGAGGCAATTTGTTGTCCCATTTTTTCAAGCACCGCTTGAATACCCGACTCGGAGACAGGTTCGGGAGCTGATACTTTCTACTAAATTACGCTCAGAAGGAGCAGGGAAGGAACAATGGGATTATCTACCACTTCCTGATTCGTTGATGAACGGGAAAAGGGAACTCTTAGTTCTTCTAATTCTATCTCTCTCGAGCTTACGGATACTTGTCCAACTCCTTCTACTCCTTATCATCCAAATCAAGCACTCATCACATGACTCTCAAAAGTGCAAATTACTACCCCTACAATTCACACAAAGTGTGTGGTATCAAGAGAAGCTTTGGGAATTCTAACCTACACCCCCCTTTACAGCAGACTCTATACACAACTCCGAGTCCGCATTGTTAATTGAGTAATCCAAAAACAAATCCAAAATCAATCCAAGTCAACACAGCGAAAGCCAATAAAATACTTCACCCACGATGAAATACTCTAGCGAGTACGAAAAACCTATCGAGGAGCCCACAACAACGAAGTTGCCGGCTTGGGCGACAGAAAAAATATGGGGTTTCCAGTAAACTATCTAGAGTACAGGTACGATCACCTGACAGATGGTCGGTGATTGCCGCGAGTTTCGAAAAGTCTGTCGTGACGTCACACGTCAGAGAATATAGCTATGTATATAACTGGCCAGGTCAGTTACATATTTAAAAACAGTCGATTGTAGAACCCCGGATTCTCTTGGGGTGAAACAGGTTTCTATCGCCTTTTTTAAGAGCATAAGCTCTACTTGTTCTTTTAACGCAAATCTCTTGCTGCTGTCCTTGTAATTCGCTGTTAAGTCGAGGGGATCTAAAAAACTATGGGAGGTTGGCGTAAAAAGGGATCTTGTAGCCCTCCCTTAGTATCTGAAGGGTCCAGTTGTCCGCCCTCTCTCTCTCCAGGCTTCCCAAAACAAAGAAAGCCTGGCTCCTATTTGTGTCTGAAGGACTGTCTGATCATGGCCTCCTTTTGGAAGGAAGCTTGCCACCTTTTCTGGAGGGCTTTCTAGAAGTTCCCGACGTCCCTCGGGGCTGTTTTCCTCGAAAAAACTGTTGTGGTTCTCTCTCTCGCTCTCTTGGTCGCAAACGAAGAAGGCAAACCCCACTGGCTGCCTTCGATATTAGGTCCTGTGGTCTTCTGAGTCAATGAAGTGGCAATATCTCTAATAATCTCTTGTGGAAAAAGAAATTCGCAAAGGGGGGCAAACAAAGCTCTGCTCTTTGTACCTGTGTGCACCCCTTTAGCTGTAAAGGAGCAGAGAAGGGACCTTTCTTCACGATTCCTGCCGTGAAAATCGCTGCCACTTCATTAGTTCCATCACGTAAAAGCCTTGTCCATACAAGACATCACACTCAGAAGTTAGAAATGTCCGTTGAATCCTTCTCTTCCACTTTCTTGGCAAGAGCACTCAGAGACCAATCTAGAAAGTTCAGGACCTCAAACACTCTAAACACGCCCTTCAGTAAATGATCGAACTATTGCATCGACCACATCACCTTCGCTGCTGATAAGGCTGTCTACGATTGGCATCGACGATACTGGAGAAGTCTGCCTGAGAGGAGGCAGTACTCCAGGCCCAGAACTTCCCCAGTCTCGTACCAAACGCTGGATTCGAAGCCAATCTTGCAGGAGGAAAACGAAAGCAGTTTTGCCTCGCTCCTTTTTCTCTTTCATCCAGTCGTTCATCTTCGCAAGCGCTTTCTTGGCCGAAATGGAAAGAACCATCTTAGTAAAGGCAGTCTTATTCTGGGTTCTCCACAAAGGAACTGAGACAGGGGAGAACGAGGTGCTGCGGGCTTGAAATCCGTTTCAAAAAGCTCTTGAAACAGAAGCATAAGAGTCTTATAGTCGGAAAGAGGAACTTGTTCTTTCGTCTCCTCTTCCGAAACTACCTCCAACATCTCCCGAAGGTCTCTCTCTGTCTCGTTCCGCATCGGAAGATGTAGTTAAAGCCAAGCCGGAGCGTCATTGGTCTCGATGCGTTCCTTGGCACCAGAAACCGCCGAGGCGTCATGCTTACGAGCGTCGGCGTCACGTCCTTCTCTCTCACGCGCGCTGGAGTCACGCTCTTTGCTCTTACGAGCGCTGGCGTCACGCTCTTTGCTCTTACGCGCGCTGGTGTCACGCTCGGAAGCGTCATGTCCGAGTAAATCGAAGTGTCCTGGTTGTCTGTGTTCTTCTTGGCGTTGACGCTTCGCGAAGTCTTCATCACTCCGGGGCATCAGACTGACGCTTGGGTTCTTGCAGCTTTTCCATAAGTACAGACAGCTGCTGTTGCATATCTTGCAGCATATTCTTGGCTTCATTGTCTCTCGAGGGAGAGGGTAATCGTCAGTTTCGCCCACACGAACCGCAGCCAGAGGAGTCGATCCTTCTAAGGCTTCCTGAGGACGCTGGTAGGAAGCTTCCTAGGTAAATCTCCCAAGTAGCAGAGGAAGAGGAGCGTGCATCGAAAGCGCTGTCTTGCTCTGTTTAGCTGGCGAGGCTTCCGATGACGAAAACTTCTCCGGAGAACTCCAGTGACGCAGCCCGGCAGTTGCTCATGATGAGACCTCACAAACACGAGGTAATTTCCTCTTGAGAGGACGAGAGGTAGAGTGTCGCCATCCTCGACGCGGGGAGACGTCATCGGATGACGAACCAAACACACTCGACGCGCCTTTTCTACGGCTGTCTGAAGCAACCTTGGAAGCGTCAGCAGTTTGTTGAGGGCACGCACCGACCGGATACTAGAGCCTCTCGCCTCCCTTAGACTTTCGACTTTACGTCTCCCATGGGTCCGGGAGCTTGTAAGAGGTCTGGGTCTAGGAGCGCGACAGGACCGATCGGACGCACCCTCCACTACACTGTCACTAACACTAAACTTATCACTTACACTGACTTTAGCACTTGCACTTAAAGCACTTACGACAGTCCAAGTGCGATTGCCCTGCTCAGTAAGAGAGGCAATTTGTTGTCCCATTTTTCAAGCACCGCTTGAATACCCGACTCGGAGACAGGTTCGGGAGCTGATACTTCTACTAAATTACGCTCAGAAGAGCAGGGGTAAGGAACAATGGGATTATCTACCACTTCCTGATTCGTTGATGAACGGGAAAGGGAACTCTTAGTTCTTCTAATTCTATCTCTCTCGAGCTTACGGACATACTTGTCCAACTCCTTCTACTCCTTATCATCCCAAAATCAAGCACTCTCACATCTACTCTCAAAAGTGCAAATTCTACCCCTACAATTCACACAAAGTGTGTGGGGATCAAGAGAAAGCTTTGGGAATTCTAAACCCTACACCCCCCCACTTTACAGCAGACTCTATACACAACTCCCGAGTCCGACATTGTTAATTGAGTAATCCAAAACAAATCCAAAATCAATCACCAAGTCAACAACAGCGAAAGCCAATAAAATATATTCACCCAACGATGAAATACTCTAGCGAGTACGAAAACCTATCGAGGAGCCCACAACAACGAAGTTGCCGACGGCTTGGGCGACAGAAAAAAAATATAGGGGTTTCCAGGTAACTATCTAGAGGGCGTACAGGTAACGATCACCTGACAGATGGTCGGCGATTGCCGCGAGTTTCGAAAAAGTCTGTCGTGACGTCACGACGTCAGAGAATATAGCTATGTATATAACTGCCAGGTCAGTTACATATTTAAAAAAGTCATATTTCATTCCATGAATTTAAGGCTGTACGAGATAGTTAAGTATATCTCAGTTTACCAGACCGCTGAGTTGATTAACAGCTTTCCTAGGGCTGCTGGCCTCAAGGATTAATATATTTTTACGTGGCTAGGAACCAATTGGTCACCTAGCAAACGGGACCTACAGCTTATTGTGGATCCGAACCACATTGTATCGAGAAGTGAATTTCTGTCACCAGATAATGATACTGAACTTAGGCTAAACATATCTGGAGGGGATAGGCTACACGAACACCTCGAGAATAGGCTACACGCACACTACGACAATAGGACTATTTCTTCCCACTACCCATAAACTTTGCAAGTCTATAACCATATATAAAGATTTATGTAATCATATACACTACGTAAGAACATCTCATAATACGTCCTAATCAGTAAATTAAATTTAAAAGACAGATGATTATTATTAAATTTAAAAGGCATATGATGATTATTGAACACCAGACGCTCTCTTAACCTTCTTTTAAATCTGTCCGCACGCTATTGCTTGTGGTGGTGGGATATGCTTTTTTTTTTTTTTTTTTTTTTTGTTTTTTTTTTTTTTTTTGCATATTTGTACTTATTCTTAATTCATTCATTCCCCGAGAATCAATTTCCTTCTTTGGTCCGATGATTGTCTTCGATTTTTCTAATGTTTTCAAATCAAGGCTTTGTTTTGAGGAATAAACTTTCAAAATTAACGTAGCCTTGTAAAAGAGTGACTTTGTTATATGAAGATGGAAGATGAGTCCTACGTAGTACCAACCTTCATCCTCCTCCCAACTATTTTAGCAGGGAATGTGCCACAACGACCACGCCAATTTATTCAGATTCAAACCACAGCATCCATCCAGTTTATTCTTCAGATTCAACCACAGCATCCACTCCAGTTTTTCAGATTCAAACCACAGCATCCACTCAGTTTCTTCAGATTCAACCACAGCATCCACTCCAGTTTCACCACAGACAATGTCAAAATGGTCAACCACAACGACCACACCAGTATCAACCACAACGACAATGTCTGGTTCAACCACAATGACCACACCAGTTTCAACCACAGTGACAATGCCATTTTCAACCACAACAACAATGCCAGTTTCAACCACAACAACCAGACCAGTTTCAACCACAACGACAATGTCTGGTTCAACCACAACAACCAGACCAGTTTCAACCACAATGATAATTCCAGTTTCAACCACAACGACAATTCCAGTTTCAACCACAACGACAATTCCAGTTTCAACCACAACAACAATTCCAGTTTCAACCACAACAACCACACCAGTTTCAACCACAACGTCAATGCCAAGTTCAACCACAACGACAATGTCTGGTTCAACCACAACAACCACACCAGTTTCAACCACAACGACAATGTCTGGTTCAACCACAACGACCACACCAGTTTCAACCACAACAACCAGACCAGTTTCAACCACAACGACAATTCCAGTTTCAACCACAACGACAATGTCTGGTTCAACCACAACAACCACACCCGTTTCAACCACAACGACAATGTCTGGTTCAACCACAACAACCACACCAGTTTCAACCACAACGACAATTCCAGTTTCAACCACAACGACAATTCCTGTTTCAACCACAACAACCAGACCAGTTTCAACCACAACGACAATTCCAGTTTCAACCACAACGACAATTCCAGTTTCAACCACAACGACAATTCCAGTTTCAACCACAACGACAATGTCTGGTTCAACCACAACAACCACACCAGTTTCAACCACAACGTCAATGCCAAGTTCAACCACAACGACAATGTCTGGTTCAACCACAACAACCACACCAGTTTCAACCACAACGACAATGTCTGGTTCAACCACAACGACCACACCAGTTTCAACCACAACAACCAGACCAGTTTCAACCACAACGACAATTCCAGTTTCAACCACAACGACAATGTCTGGTTCAACCACAACAACCACACCCGTTTCAACCACAACGACAATGTCTGGTTCAACCACAACAACCACACCCGTTTCAACCACAACGACAATGTCTGGTTCAACCACAACGACCACACCAGTTTCAACCACAACAACCAGACCAGTTTCAACCACAACGACAATTCCAGTTTCAACCACAACGACAATTCCAGTTTCAACCACAACGACAATGTCTGGTTCAACCACAACAACCACACCCGTTTCAACCACAACGACAATATCTGGTTCAACCACAACAACCACACCAGTTTCAACCACAACGACAATGTCTGGTTCAACCACAACAACCACACCCTTTTCAACCACAACGACAATGTCTGGTTCAACCACAGCAACCACACCAGTTTCAACCACAACGACAATTCCAGTTTCAACCACAACGACAATGTCTGGTTCAACCACAACAACCAGACCAGTTTTCAACACAACGACAATGTCTGGTTCAAAACCAACCAACAACCACACCAGTTTCAACCACAACGACAATTCCACCAGTTTCAACCACAACGACAATGTCTGGTTCAACCACAACAACCACACCATTTCACCACAACGACAATTCAGTTTCAACCACAACGACAATTCCAGTTTCAACACACAATGACAATGCCCAGTTTCAACCACAACGACAATTCCAGTTTCAACCACAACGACAATGTCTGGTTCAAACCACAAACACCACACCATTTCAACCACAACGACAATTCCAGTTTCAACCACAACGACAATTCCTGTTTCAACCACAACAACCAGACCAGTTTCAACCACAACGACAATTCCAGTTTCAACCACAACGACAATTCCAGTTTCAACCACAACGACAATTCCTGTTTCAACCACAACGACAATGTCTGGTTCAACCACAACAACCACACCAGTTTCAACCACAACGACAATGTCTGGTTCAATCACAACAACCACACCCATTTCAACCACAACGACAATGTCTGGTTCAACCACAACAACCAGACCAGTTTCAACCACAACGACAATTCCAGTTTCAACCACAACGACAATGTCTGGTTCAACCACAACAACCAGACCAGTTTCAACCACAACGACAATGTCTGGTTCAACCACAACGACCACACCAGTTTCAACCACAACAACCAGACCAGTTTCAACCACAACGACAATTCCAGTTTCAACCACAACGACAATGTCTGGTTCAACCACAACAACCACACCCGTTTCAACCACAACGACAATGTCTGGTTCAACACAACACCACAACCCGTTTCAACCACAACGACAATGTCTGGTTCAACCACAACGACCACACCAGTTTCAACCACAACAACCAGACCAGTTTCAACCACAACGACAATTCCAGTTTCAACCACAACGACAATGTCTGGTTCAACCACAACAACCACACCCGTTTCAACCACAACGACAATATCTGGTTCAACCACAACAACCACACCAGTTTCAACCACAACGACAATGTCTGGTTCAACCACAACAACCACACCCTTTTCAACCACAACGACAATGTCTGGTTCAACCACAGCAACCACACCAGTTTCAACCACAACGACAATTCCAGTTTCAACCACAACGACAATGTCTGGTTCAACCACAACAACCAGACCAGTTTCAACCACAACGACAATGTCTGGTTCAACCACAACAACCACACCAGTTTCAACCACAACGACAATTCCAGTTTCAACCACAACGACAATGTCTGGTTCAACCACAACAACCACACCAGTTTCAACCACAACGACAATTCCAGTTTCAACCACAACGACAATTCCAGTTTCAACCACAACGACAATTCCAGTTTCAACCACAACGACAATTCCAGTTTCAACCACAACGACAATGTCTGGTTCAACCACAACAACCACACCAGTTTCAACCACAACGACAATTCCAGTTTCAACCACAACGACAATTCCTGTTTCAACCACAACAACCAGACCAGTTTCAACCACAACGACAATTCCAGTTTCAACCACAACGACAATTCCAGTTTCAACCACAACGACAATTCCTGTTTCAACCACAACGACAATGTCTGGTTCAACCACAACAACCACACCAGTTTCAACCACAACGACAATGTCTGGTTCAATCCACAACAACACACCGTTTCAACGCACAACGACAATGTCTGTTCAAACCACAACAACCAGACCAGTTTCAACCACAACGACAATTCCAGTTTCAACCACAACGACAATGTCTGGTTCAACCACAACAACCAGACCAGTTTCAACCACAACGACAATGTCTGGTTCAACCACAACAACCACACCAGTTTCAACCACAACGACAATTCCAGTTTCAACCACAACGACAATTCCTGTTTCAACCACAACAACCAGACCAGTTTCAACCACAACAACAATTCCAGTTTCAACCACAACGACAATGTCTGGTTCAACCACAACAACCAAACCAGTTTCAACCACAACGACAATGTCTGGTTCAACCACAACAACCACACCCGTTTCAACCACGACGACAATGTCTGGTTCAACCACAACAACCAGACCAGTTTCAACCACAACGACAATTCCAGTTTCAACCACAACGACAATGTCTGGTTCAACCACAACAACCAGACCAGTTTCAACCACAACGACAATGTCTGGTTCAACCACAACAACCACACCAGTTTCAACCACAACGACAATTCCAGTTTCAACCAAAACGACAATTCCTGTTTCACCCACAACAACCAGACCAGTTTCAACCACAACAACAATTCCAGTTTCAACCACAACGACAATTCCAGTTTCAACCACAACGACAATTCCAGTTTCAACCACAACGACAATGTCTGGTTCAACCACAACGACAATTCCAGTTTCAACCACAACAACAATGCCAGTTTCAACCACAACAACAATGCCAGTTTCAACCACAACAACCACACCAGTTTCAACCACAGTGACAATGCCAGTTTCAACCACAACAACCACACCAGTTTCAACCACAACAACCACACCAGTTTCAACCACAGTGACAATGCCAGTTTCAACCACAACGACAATGCCAAGTTCAACCACAACGACAATTCCAGTTTCAACCACAACGACAATGTCTGGTTCAACCACAACGACCATTCCAGTTTCAACCACAATGACAATTCCAGTTTCAACCACAACGACAATGTCTGGTTCAACCACAACAACCAGACCAGTTTCAACCACAACGATAATTCCAGTTTCAACCACAACGACAATGTCTGGTTCAACCACAATGACAATGTCTGGTTCAACCGCAACAACCAGACCAGTTTCAACCACAACGATAATTCCAGTTTCAACCACAACGACAATGCCAAGTTCAACCACAATGACCACA